>NC_000082.6:6549074-6604074 GCF_000001635.26 Mus musculus
AAAACAGCTCTTGGGGGATATGTTTGAGCTGAGTTTTGCCATCCTGGGTTTCAGTATGAATTTGGGTGGGGGGATTCTGTGTCTCTTTCCTTACATTAGGATTGAGGAATGTGTCTGTGTGTAGACATCCTGGTGTGCTTATCTGGTAGATTGATGGCTGTGAATACATCCATGGAATACCTTGATGAGCAGGACCCATACCATTTTGAATGTTTGTTTGTTTCCAGACAGCCAGGCTTTAGTATTTTCTGAGGCATTTGACTCTGTGTCTCATGCTCTCTTTGTCATATGAATGTGACCACACAGATAAGATTTACCTGATCCACATTTGAAAGCATAAATTCCACTTTGGAATCTCAGCTCGACTGCTTGCACACTTAGATTGGAGGGAGAAAATCTTTTGATTTCTTTAATGCCCTCATTTATAAACCTAAGAGGAAGTCATGACAGTTATAGCCCTTAGCAGTTCAGAGATATAAATGATCTAACACAGTCAGGATTTTAGCATAAAGACGCTCATACAGCCAACACCAACCTGGATCCTGATTCTTCCTTGTTGCCTGTGATGTCTGGACCTTCCATTGTACTATTTGGAAAATTACTACAAGCAGTGCTGACACTCACACATCAGCTGCAGAAGGGCTTTTGCAGGCGGCCACATGGCCCATTTATGCCTTTAAGCAATTTGCAGCCCGAAGGAAACATGAAGTTGCAGTTTATCCATCAAATCATCTAAAATATAACTAGAGTCAGTTTCTCTCCCATGTAAGCAGCTCACGACTCACCCTTGCTTCTTCCAGAAAAGATTAGGATCATGAGTGCAGCTTTTGGGGGCGGGGTACAGGGTGAGAGCTCCAAAGCCTTGCAATTTGTTGTCTGTGTCAAGGGATGCCTTTTATTATATAATATCAAAGGTTGATAAAGTTGTTAATTCTCCATGTGTCTGAAGTAGTGACACACAGCAAGCAGCTCATTATCCCCCACACAAAGCACAATTACTCAATACATAGAGAAGTTGTTTTCCAATACTGCCTTATATCTACACTTCCCTGTGCTGGATAATGTCTGATATTGATTCTGAATAATTCAGATAGCAATAAAATTGAGTTTGCATGACAGTCAGTCAGAGGCATTTTATACTTAAGGTTCAATGGGAGAAATGGGGCATCTTCTTACCTTCTGAATTTCAAAGACATTAAAGTAATTGTAGGTCATTAAGCTAAATTTCTCCATATAATCTGTACAGTTAATCTAATTCATATACAACCCACAACAGTAGTAAGAGAAGAATAGATGAATTTTCAATTGCTAATATATGTATATACATACAAGCACACATAAATATAAGTATACACACACACACACACACACACACACACACACACATACATTCCTTTACTTGTTGCTCTAAAAAGTACCTGACAAAAGCCACTTAAGGAAAGATTTATTTTGGCTTACAGGATACAGTCTGTCCTGACAGAGATATAGCATGGTAGAAAGAACAAGATGTGGCTGACCATATTGCATCTGCAGTCAGGAAACAAAGAAATGAATGCAGATGCTTAGATTGTTTTTTTTTGTTGTTGTTGTTGTTTTCTTTTTCATTAAGTGCAGGACCTCAGCCTGACAAATGTTGTCACTCACATTTAGGGTAGACCTTCTGCCCTCAGCTAAATATCTCCAGACATAACTACAGGACACAGATAGAGGTTTGTTGCCTTAGTGAGCTTAAATCCCTTTAAATTAACAATCAAGATTAACTGTCTACACACACACACATACACAAAGAGAGAGAGACAGGGACAGAGAGAGACACAGAAAGAAACAGAGAGAGAGAGAGAGAGGGAGAGAGAGAGAGAGAGAGAGAGAGAGAGAGAGAGAGAGAGAGAGAGACTCACAACTCACCAATATTTGACACAAGCATCCAATCACATGAGAATAATTTGAAATGGTCTACTAGGGTATTGGCAGAGAACAGATGGCTCAGGGAGTACATTTGCAATGGAAGTCTGACTCTCTGTGTTTGAACCCCAAAATACAACTCCTGAAAGTCATCCTAGTCCTCTTGCCTTCACATGCACACTGTGGCATGTGTGGATACAAGCACACACATATACATATTCTCTCTCAAACACACACATTGATGATGACTATGACAAACACATAAAATTTAAATGCCCCATTGGGTCCTGTTCCAGCTATTTGCAGTGGCATCAGATAAGTGTAGAGTGACTTTTCCTAAAATAGAAATCAACACAGAGAAGCTCGGGCTCTGATAAGGTTTATGATGGTTTTATTATTCTTACCCATTCTTACCTGTGTATATAAACAATCACATGCTGGGTTATGTTATTTATATACTGTAGTATATAATACCACATCACATTGTAGAATAATATATAATAATGTCCTATGTTATATACACATACATTTTTAGATATTGAATTATATAGAAGCAGTAGAGGTCTGTAGGCTACAGAATCTCTGAATTGCTCTGAACATCAGTGTTTGTAAAAAGCTCCAGGATTTATACTTTAAAAATTATTTTTTTCCTTTGAGAAAATCATACATGAGACTTTGTTTTCACAATTTCTACTACACTCTCATCTCCTCCAACCCCTCTTTTGCCTCTACTCATCAAACTCATGATTTCCTTTTTAGTTGTTCACACAGGCACACACAGACACATACACATGCACACACAAAGGCACATACACAGACACATCCACAGGCATACACACACATGGGAACAATACATACACACACACTTATATATACACACATACACATAGCTGATGTCATTAATTTAGTGATGCTCATATGTGCATGTGTTTAATACTGATTACTTACTTGGGACTGGATACTGAATAACTTATTAGGGTGATCTTTTCTTGAGAACACTGATTCTTCTCTCAGAAGCCATTAAATGCCTGTAGCTATTCAAGGAATGGGTCCTTGCTAGATTTCCCTCGTTCTCCTTAGCATGTTAACTGATAGTGTTGTACAGAATTGTTTCTTAGTCATGGTATAGAGTGATATCCGTAAGAGATCTCACACATGCATAGATTTACTCAAACTGTATTTCCATATTGTGTAGGTTCCATACTGTATAGTTTCAAGGTGTTCTAACAGGGCATGAAACATTTCCTTTCAGTAACTGAGTCCAAAGTTAGATCATTCGACTTTGGATAATAGAAGCAGAGGATTCCTTGGCTACAGCTTGCTGGAAAGCCTGGTACTTCCAACTGGGGGACCTCATCCAAGCTCTATGGAAGTGTAAGTCTATAAAGGATCCTGGGATCTTGGAACCTTGCCCCATTCTATCCTGGGTTCAGACCCACCTGATTGGTCTCAGTCTTACTGTTCATATGATCTATGTGGGTGAAATCCTACCTGGCTGGGTGAAGTTTTAAAGCCTAGCTCCATGTTAGTGTAGAAAGAGATCATCCCCAGCCCTGTACAGAGGCTTCTCATGTTAATATAAAAAGTACTTCAGGGTACATGGTTCTGAGAGGAAGCTGTTTAGAAAAGAAAGTGGTTTACAGTGAGACTCTAACTTGCATGCAGAACACCCTGCTCTAAGCAGAAAGAGAAGCTGATCATGCATTCAGATCTTGCTGTTGCTATACACTCTATTTTCTCAACATTTTCCCCTCCAGGAAATAATTTGGAGCTTGGATGTAACCAGGCAGCTAATCTGATGCTCTTTAGATGTCCCTAGGCTGTCTGTTAGGAAAAGAATTCTCCAACTCTGCAGTTCCAGATTTCTTTGACTTAAGCATTTGCTTCCTTAAAAGGAGTCTAAAATTATTGTAACTCCTTATCCATCTGGAGAGGATGAAGGGACATGATAATAAATCATGAAGAAATACATGAATGGTTTATGTAAGGACATAGTGCATTCTTCCTGCCCCGAGAAGCTCTGAGGAGCCAGTTAATTGTGGAATCATTGTAGGACTGGTGGATGACAAACCTACTTGGACCAAGTTGGTATTCACTTTATGACATAAAATATATTATGTCATAGTAGTTGATACATAAAATATATATCTGTAGTCATGATGTGGTTGAATTCATGGGTGGCAGTGGTATCATTGGTTAATGAAGATCCTGGCCATTTATAGAAAGCTGTCAAAAAGTCACAATGAGAAATCTTATATTCAATTCCATTGTTCTGTACCTCAAAGCCATGATAATGGTCACTATTAAATACAGTATCAAACATTATTGTGAGAGTTATAGGCTACTGAGTTGGAAGCTAGCTTAATTACCATCTATCCAGTTACTAATACTTGCTGAAGAAGAGTGACACTTGGACTTCAGTAATGATGATCAGGCTCCACCATATATTGCATCTCAGTGTTATCAAGCTTGGAATCTGGATATATCTGTATTTACAAACCCCACAGCCATTTTATGATGATCTAAAATTGATGTCTGACAAACCCTTGGTTAAGTAGAATCATTAATGCTACAAATCAAGAAAGGACATATCTTCTAACCCAGATCCTGAGCAATGTTCTAGATTCCCTATTCCAGGAATATGCTTTGTCTTTTAACAAACTGAATTCCTCCTTCTGGTGTAAAGCTTGAATTCAAAGATAAATACTGAAAGTGTGAATAGCTCTAATATCATAGAACAGTGGCCAAGGCAGAAATGAAGGGCTTATTCTAGAGGAAGTGGAAGTCTAGCCTCAGGTTGAGGATAAGTGGTCTGACAGAGGTGTGGAGGGGGAGATTAAAAGGTAAATGAAGAGGCTGCTGAGACACTGTTCCATCACAGGCAGAACATGCCCATTCTCTCATGTGTGTTCTATGTGTAGTATATGACTGCACCTTAGAAACACAGTATCAGAGACTATTAGTCACAATACTCTAAAGGAAGAGAACTGAAAAATGAACATCAAGTTTCAAAACATTTCTTAGATTGACTTACATGATACAGACTGGGTAGCCCAACTTTGGCTACCTTCATAATGGGAAGGCCGAGAATATAACTGTTCCCTTCATGAGACCCAGAGTTTACAGCAGTCTCAGTGTAGTGTTGACGGAGGCCAGCAAGATTTCAGGAGAACCACCATCTTTAGTCCAGGATGGAAGCTGACGATGCTGGGCACCAATGTCAATGAAGGAATGTAGCGATATTGGGAACAATGGCATAGAAGCACTCTCAAGGAGCTGGAGGTGCAGTGCAGCAAATCTCAGGAATCCCATTCAGAAAATCCTTCCTGGATATGACTAACATCTCTTCTCGTATTTGATTTTAGATCCACCCATACTTGATAACTATGATTAATCAAGTTATCTGTTGCAGAGGCAGTCATTCTTGTATCCTTTGAGATCATTGCCTTTCTGTGTTCCTGTAGACGTTACCTACTAACACCATTATTTTCATGCTCAAGAGCATTTTCTAGTGTTTTGGGTCAAGTTTCTCTGACAGTGCAGGAGGAGGACTGGACTTTTTGAGTCAGGAGTCCAGGGAGAAACTTTAAATAAATGACTCTTGTAAGTTGGTGTGTATGTATCCTAGCTCTGTGATCTCTTGAATACGACGAAGCTGAGACTCTTATTTTACATATTTCCCCACGTGCCAAAGTCCATTGTACACATACATGGCCCCTTTGTACATATTTTTCTTAGTACATCCTCTGTGTTATAAAGTTCACATGCCTCGTCAACACAACTAGACAAATATTTCTTTTCTGTTGATGTGGTAAAATACTCTGTACAAAGCAATCTAAGGGAGTAAGTGTTTGTCTTGGCTTACGTTTCCAGAAGGATAAACTCCATAACCTGGAAGGCATGAGTGCTCGAGGATAGACCATATTGTCACAGTTCATGGACAGCCAGGATGAGTGCTCAAGGATAGACCATATTGTCACAGTTCATGGACAGCCAGGATGCAGAGATGGGCTGCTAAACTACAGTGCCCACTCACAATAACCTACTGCTCTAACAAGGTTCCACCTCTTAAAAATTTCAAGATTTTCGCAAAAAGCACTGGTATCTTGGCACCAAACAGTTAAACACATAATCCTATGATGGACATAACACATTCATACCCCAGCCCCATGGAAACACAGCTCTGGTTGTGTCTATATGAGTAGTTCCAGAAAGGGTTAAGTGAGGAAGTAGGTAGCGGTCCTGTACAGAAGAGCAAGGTCCCTGCTCAGCATTTTCATAGAAGGTTGACCTCCACTCTTGTCCATAATATCTCATCCAGGGTTGTGTGTTGTTGTAGAATAGGTAAGAGACACATATGACATATATTAAAAGTAATGAGTGTTATACTTTTTTTTTTGGTTTACCTGGGGAACCATTATTTAAACATCTCACACAGAATCATCATCACATAACTTATTTATCTCTGTGGAGATGATACAAATACAAATCCTGAAAAAAGAAAAAGCTTCTTTTACATATTTTTAACAACAACGAAAAAGAATTATATTTTATTTGACAAACCTTTGTGTATATAGGTGTCTGTATTGAAGCCAGAGGACAATTTTAACTATTGTTCCTCAATTCTGTACTTTGTTGTTGTTGTTGTTGTTGTTGTTGTTGTTGTTGTTGTTGTTGTTGTTGTTAAGACATGTTCTCCACTGGTTTCCAACTCACATAGCTGTCTAGTATGGCTGAACTATTTCTCTAATCTTCATTAATATAGAGAAACCTTTAAAACACTACTTTCATAAACAGTATATTCGTCTAGGACTTCTTTATATAAAAGTTGGGAAGATAGATATGCATCAGTAAAAACAGTATTGAAATGTTCAATGATCAAAATGTGACCCTTGAGCAGTACTGAGCCCTTTTCTAGCTTGCCAGGATAAGCATTGAGACTGTGTGCTGACGAGCAAGCTTGCAAGCCCTGGCAAACTCTTCCCCTTGAGAGTCAGCTTTCAGCTGGACTGTAGCATCTTGGCCAGCTGGGTATCCTCATGATCCGCCACTGAGAGACACACTGCTTTAATCTGTGCACCACATACTCGAGCAGGGAATATGTCTGTCAAATAAATTCACCCTATTCCACAGCCTTCCTGAAAGTTAAGTTTAAAAAAAAAAAAAAGAGGTTTTGTTATAGGTTTCATAAGGGCAGGAGAGAATTGGCTAGGTCAAGCTAGTCAATATTTTTGTAATGAACCATTTAATATTTAATAGGAAGAAAATACAAATAATGTTTGTAGCTTAAAATGCCTGAAAATTTGAACTCTGAAATCTGAGAAAGCTGAGTTCTTATCTCACCTCTGTCTTTGGTTGGGAGATGGAGGAGTAGATGCTAGTATCTGTTTTAGCTGCGTTGCATAGCCACTGTGTCTGTCAGCCTCCTTTACTAGCAGCCAACATCCATTTCTCTTTACTGTGAATATACCCCTTCTCAATTTCTGAAGATTTCTACAAATAAAGTCCATTTGTGTGTATCCAGGGCCAAGCTCAGCTCTGGATAAAGCATTCAGGTTATTCCATTGATGTCTTATATGTCTTGTTGTGCTTCTATTGTATGAATCCCACACAGTTCTCCTGAATGTGATGTTCAAATCATATTAGAGAATCACACTGGCTTTCTTGGGAATTACAGAGTTCAACAGCTTTATTTCAATGTTTCTGTGTGCTTTAGATCCCAGCTCACACCCATACAGCTCCGTGGTTGTGTGAAATCTAGCCTTTCCGCTCAACTTGCATTGAAAGTCCATGAATGCCCTTTGTTAAGCGCCATGTGTGAGTGTTTGGATGGATGCATTTACTTTGTTCTGGTAGTAGAAAAGACATCCTCTAGGGTAAATTTTGAATTCACATGACTATTATCATTGATCATACAGCTCTAACATACCAAGCATGGGCAATTATATAGTAGCCATTTCTTTGTAGGAGTTATCTCATTTAATCCTCATTATGCCTGTGGGATTTGAACAACACATCTTCATATTACAGTTGAGGGCCTAGGTGACAAGAACTAAACTACTCACTCAAATTTCTCTACAGTGTCAGTGACCCACCTCAGAGATCACTCTAAACCAATGGGACTATCTCAAACCACCTGGGACCATTTCTCTGTCATTGGCTTTTTTCTTCTACGGAAGCTCTATGTATATTTACAGATATCTTCTTGATAAAGGAGAGTCTAGGTGTGGGGCTAGACTTTGATTCTTCCTCCTCTTTTTCCTTTCTTGTCCCATTTGGTACTGTATATGTTGTGCTTGTTGTATGCTGACTATAGTCCTTAAAATGTCTAAAAGCATATAATCAAACAGATGCAGTGTGTGTTTTCTCCTGAGTTTTTGGTGTTTAAATAGTATTAGAATATGTTTTAAAGATGAAAACTAGTGGTTTTGGCTAAATATTGTTGACATGATAGAGGAGATGTGGGTTTAGTTAACATAATAAGAATTCTACTCTCCTCAATGACGCCGTAGTTGGGGACACACATCCATGCGGTGCTTTACTCCTCTACCTTGGCAGGGATACTTTATCTCACTATTCACAGTATATTGGGGGATTATGAAGTTTTCATGGAGAAGTAGTTTGCTGTCTCTTTGAGCAGTGTCTTACAGAGCATCATGTCTTTAAGAAATGGCTATTTGTCACTCAGCATGTCTTTCTTTAGAGAACTCTGAGCAACGGTGCAGTTTGTTGCATATCTTCTGCCCCATTTTGAATTCCATTTCCCCACAAAGCTAAAACCCATATCCTAGGAGTCCCCATGCCACATAAAGGTGCCTGAATAGCTGTGATAGGTAGAGAAAAAACCATGGATGGGGATCAGAGACCTTGCACTCTGAAGACAGACAGATAGGAGATAAAGCAAGCTGGAATGGGAACATTAGTTACATAATTCACAGGCCCTCCTCCTGTGACTACTTGGAATAAGCAGATGGCTGAAGAATGAGCATCTTCTATTTTCCCTTTCTTGCTTCAGTTTTTGGAATGTGTTTATTTCCCTAGATGAATTACACAGGTGGATTAACTCATTTCTGGAAGAGATTGAGGGAGGCATCAGTGTGGCTCTCTAGGCATTTTCTGACCTAGTCGAAATGGAATAAGTTCTTCTTCAAGTTATTTTAACTTCAGAATGCAACAGTAACAATCATAGCTCTTGTCTGCAATGATGATACGAAAAACAATGAGTGCAGAAAGCCAGCTTGTGATTGACACCTCACTGATGTGTAGGCCAGATGTGGCATATTTCATTCTTGCACAGTGGGTTCCAGATGCCGAAGATAAAAAGATGTGTCAAGTGGAATATTTACAAGTCTGAAACAATAGACTCTAAGTGCAAGTATGTATTTATTAAGGAGTGCTGTAATCAATTAGTAATGTCTGTTCTGGCTGAGGCATTAAAAATAGTTACCCAGATTATATTTCAACTAGTAGACTCCTTTCATTTTTGCACTGTTTTTTTCCTAAATAGAACACATAATAAATTATATTAGAAATGGGATAGCCTATAAGACCTTAGTATTATTAAAAATATTTGTTAGGTAAAAACAGTAAGAGAATTTTGAGCAGTACAAAGAAAAAGTGCTACATAAATTCAAATTCTTGATGTACATATAGTGATGTCTCTCTACAACAATAAAATTCAAATACTTATTACAGTTATTAGTGGATTTTATTTTCTCTTTTAATAATTGGAAAATATATTAGATATATCTGTGCTTCTGGCTAAGATAGAATAACAGAGCTTGACTTAGTGTCTCACATAACCAGGTAATGTACATAACACATGGAAAGGTAGTCCACATAGCATTATAGTGTGTAGTGTTCCTGACCACATAGGCAGAAGTGAGTGATCTAGATTTCTGCTTTGTCTGGAGTCTATGTGATTATAAAGGGGATTCCAGAAACTCCAAATCTAACATGCAAATCCACATGGTTACAACATGAATCTCAATGATTAGTAACCAAGTAGGTGGGCATCACAAAAGATAGAGAAAACTAGACAATAATTTTGTCAGTGGGCTGTATCCAATACATGCAGACCTGTGCATCCCCAGCCGGTAGATTAGCCTTGTTTTCAGGAGCCTATGAACCATATTGTAAGGAGACTCTCCTAATTATCTCTACCTGTCAAGTAACACAGTAGAGTGTCATGTGAGAAGAGAATCTCAAATGAAGAATTGCCTAGATCAGGCTGTCCTGTGGGCAAGTTGTCTTGAATGTTAATTGATGTAGGAGGGGCCAGCCCCCTTTGGGAGACACCATTCCCAGGGCAGTTGATCCCAAGCTGTATAGGAAAGCATGAACTACTGAGCCAGCAAGAGAATGAGCCAGAAAAATGTTCTTTGTCATAGTTTCTGCTTTTAAGTTCCTGCTTTTTCCCCCTGCCTTGACTTCTCTCAATTATAAAATTGTGACCTCGAAGTACACTACAAATAAATCCTATTGTTCCTAGATTGCTTTTGTTCAGAGTGTTTTATCATAGCAGCATAAAGGAGGCAAATATCAAACAGCAAACCTCAGCAAAGGCAAAATTACCAGCATCACAGTGGATTCACTGACTATGGTGGGATCAAATTAGAAACCAGTTAACACAGACACAGCAATAAAATCTCCATTTCTAAAACTTAGAAGTAAATTCTCAGTTTGTATTGAGATTTGTAAAAATATGCACACAACCCAAGCTTTAGCTTATAGATATCTTCATATAAAATGGGAAAAATATAAATGCAAATAATTAAATAAACCCAAAGCAGGTAGAAAACAGAAAATAGAACCTTAAATTCAATAGAATTGAACACCAACAAATAATGAAGGAAAGCTGATTATTTAAGAATATACAGCAAATCTGCACACATATACCCAGAGTGGATAAACAAAGGAGAAATGGATGGAATAATTATAATTTCCCAATTGGAGTAAAAAAAAATACCTGCACAGGGAATGGTGCCTCCCACAGTGGGCTGGACCTTCCTACATCAATTAACAGTCAAGACAATGCCCTAAGAGACTATCTACAGGTGAATCTGATCTAGCCAATTTCTCATTTGAAGTTCCCTTTTTGGATGACTCCACACTGTGTCAAGTTGATAGAAAAAGATAATTAGGGAAGTCTTCCTACACATATGGTCCATAGGCTCATAATAATATAAATATGTGATATATATATCACATATTTAAATTATTATTATTATTTGGGGAGGTTGAGACATGGTTTCTCTGTGTAGTCCTGACTGTCCTGGAACTCACTTTTTAGACCAGGCTGGCCTCGAACTCAGAAATACTAACAGATTATTCTGGACAAAATACATCCACATAAATTTGAAAATTTATAGAAAAAAAACAACTTTTTAGAAAACATATTTGCAATTATCTTTATCCTGTACATGTGACCAAGGAGAGATATGAATGTAACTTAATGAAAAAATGTAAACGACTTAAAATATAGGTATTTTGCTATGAACATAGTGGAGCATGTGTCATTATCACATTTGGAGCATCTTCTGGGTATATGCCCAGGAGTGGCATTGCTGGGTCCTCGGGTAGTACTATGTGAATTTTCTGAGGAACCACCAAACTGATTTCCAGAGTAATTGTACCAGCTTGAAATCCCACCAGCAATAGAGGAGTGTTCCTTTTTTTCCATATCCTTGCCAGCATCTGCTGTCACCTGAGTTTTTTATCTTAGCCATTTTGACTGGTGTGAGGTGGAATCTCAGGGTTGTTTTGATTCACATCTCCCTGATGACTAAGGATATTGAACATTTTTAGGTGCTTTGAAGCCAGTTGGTATTACTCAGTTGAGAATTCTTTGTTTAAATCTGTACCCCATTTTTAGTAGGGTTATTTGGTTCTCTGGAGTGTAACTTCTTGAGTTCTTTGTATATATTGGATATGAGCCCTATATCAGATGTAGGATAGGTAAAGATCTTTTCCAAATCTTTTGGTTGCCTTTTTGTCTTATTGAGAGTGTCCTTTGCCTGTAATAAGGACACATGCTCTTCTATGTTCATAACAGGCTTATTTATAATAGCCAGAAGCTGGAAAGAACCCAGATGTCCCTCAACAGAGGAATAGATAAAGAAAATGTGGTACATTTACACAATGATGTACTACTTAGCTATTAAAAACATTGAATTCATGAAATTCTTAGGCAAATGGATGAATCTGGAGAATATCATCCTTAGTGAGGTGACGCAATCACAAAAGAACACAAATGATATGCTCTCACTGATAAGTGGATACTAGCCCAGAAGCTCAGAATACCCAAGATAGAATTTGCAAAACATGTGAAACTCAAGAAGAAGGAAAACCAAAGTGTGGATACTTCGGTCCTTCTTAGAAGGGGGAACAAAACACCCATGGAAGGAGTTACAGAGACAAAGTGTGGAGCAGAGACTGAAGGAATGACCATCCAGAGAATGTCCCACCTGGGGATCCATCCCATATACAATCACCAAACCCAGACACTGTTGTGGATGCCAACAAGTACTTACTGACAGAAGCCTGATATAGCTGTCTCCTGTGAGGTTCTGCCAGTGCCTGACAAATACAGAAGTGGGTGCTCACAGCTATCCATGGAACTGATCACAGAGTACCCAATGAAGGAACTAGAAAAATGACCCATGGAGTTGAGGGTGTTTGCAGCTCCATAGGAGGAGGAACAATATGAACTAACCAGTACCCCCAGAGCTCTCTGGGACCAAAGATTACACATGGTGAGTCTCATGACTTTACCTGCATATGTAGCAGAGGATGGCCGGCCTAGTCTCTCCTCAATGGGAAAAGAGGCTCTTGGTCCTGTGAAGGCTTTATGCCCCAGTGTAGGTGAATGCCAAAACCAGGAAACAGGAGTGCGTGGGCTGGTGAGCAGGGGAAGGGGAGAGAGGGGAAGGGGGAGGGTTTTTTCAAAGTAAAAACCAGGAAAGGGGATAACATGTGAAATGTAAATAAAGATAATATCCAATAAAGTAAACAAAAGGTAAAAAATGGGTATTTTGTGATTTTTTTTGTACTTTAATTCTTCAATATTCAAGCTTGAATATTGTAGATGGCAACATTGTGTCACAGTGTCCAGATGTGAGTACTCTCTTTTCTCTACTCACTATTTATTCAAGAATGATCTTCATGAGATATAAATAAAATTCACTACTGGCACTTTTTGACAAAAAGAAACTATCTAAACGGTTTCCCTGAAGAATTGTACATTATTTAGAATGATGACTAGTAACTGCTTTCTAGATAATAGCACATCCTAATTTATTTAATGAAACCAGTCAGAGAAAAATTATATAACAAGGAAAGAGAATGCTACAGACAAATATATTTCATGAACATTGGCATAAAATACTTAAAATATTTTCACACACATTCTAACTATATAGAAAAATAAATATATGCTCTCATTGAATAGGGAGTTCGGGTATGCAATATTGGTTCAATATCTGGAGATCAATGCCATCCACTCTATTGATTGCTTAAAGAAAAATTGTAGAGTCATAAACTTAGTGCTGGTTCCCACATGACAGATTGTTACCTATCCAGAATTCTCAGGAATCTAAGAATAGAACACATTTCTTAAGTTTTTAAAAATTGTAGAAGTTTGAAGCTAGTACTGTAGTTGGTGGTACAGCTAGATACTTTCTATAAAAGAGTGGGATGGAACTGTCAGTCATTTAGCATAGTATTATGGTTCCATCCTTTATATATTATATATAATCATATATCCAACTAACTAAGTAACTAAGATATATATAACCTTAGGGCTTTATTGCTATGAGGAAATACCATGATTATAGCCACTGCTATAAAAGAAGAGAGAACATTGAGTTGGGTCTGGCTTCCCATTTCAGAAGTTTAGACCATTATCATCATAGTGTGAAGCAGGACAGCATGCGGGGACACATGGTGCTGGAGAAAGAGCTGAGAGTTCTACATATGGATCCACAGGTACCAAGCAAATTGAGTGAGCAACTGGGTCTGGCTTGAGATTCTGTCACCTCAAAGCCTACCACCCAGTGACATACTTCTTCCAATAAGACTACACTTAGTCCAACAAAGGCATACCTCCTAATAGTGTTTCTCCCTATGACCCAATGGGGGGCATTTTTGTTCAAACCAACACAATATTATACACAGAGAGAGAGAGAGAGAGAGAGAGAGAGAGAGAGAGAGAGAGAGAGAGAGAGAGAGAGGAAGAGAGAGAGGGAGAGAGAGAGAGAGAGAGAGAGAGAGAGAGAGAGAGAGAGAGAGAGAGAGAGAGAGAGAGCCTTCACCAAGTAACCAAGTACTCAGCTAGAAAACTAATTTAGGATATAAGAATGCATTCTAGAAATAATTGTACTTATAAATTGTTGTTAAAAAAGAAATATAAGAAGTGAACTTTAAACATGCAGTGTCTTTCTTTATATGTCACTCAACACAAGGAAACAATTTAGATATATATGTAATAAGGCATACCAGGACTTCAATGCTGAAAATTACCAGATGTGGTATAGCTTTGAAAATTAGTATTTAGATTGCAATTGCTCTCATCACCAAATCCAGTCTATAAGTCATTACATGTACTTATGCATATACTTGAAGCATTCCAGAGTGGATATGTATGCTGTGTACTGTAAAGCATTAGGTTATACCGGATAACTGACACGTACATGCTTTTATTTGTCAATTAAAAATGGCTGTGAAGTAAGGTAGATGCTAGATACTCCCCATCACTCTCTGCACAGTCTGACCTGTAAATACAGTTTCTTGATCACATACATTTCCATTGACTAACTGAAGTTTCCTCTGGTCCTGGTTTGAAGAAGATATTTAGCCCAAAGTGAAAGCTGCCATATTTGACCACCTTGTTGTGTTTGTGAAGACGTCTACCTTGATGTCACTGCAGACAGGTATCAGATGAGGGTCACATGAACCTGTCTTCCCACCTGTGGATCATTCAGTAGAGCAATGTAGCTGGCAGTCTATGAAGTGACCAGGACTGAATCATCTACATTGATTCTTGGAATGGTTTCCACATCATCTTGGGACATGAAAAGGCCATTGGTCTCTAATCCAGATGGCTCTTTAGCAGGTAGTTACAGGAGTAAATATTATACTTCTTGAATCCAATTAAAACAACAAAAATATAGAGTTTTATGAGACATGTGTCTAGAGAGAATACTTAAGAGCCAACATAGACATTCAACATCCTCAGCTAGTGTAGAAATATAGCAAGGTATCAGCACACTTATGTGAGTTCAGTAAAGGGATATACTGGTGCTTACAGCAGACATGCAAAAGGTGTCTTCTGTATTTCTGGTAGGGATGTAAAATGGTGAAATCCTCCTGGAAAATTACCTGGTAGTTTCTCTAAGACAGTAAATTTATATTTAAAAACTGAACCAACAATGTACTCTAGACATCTATATCCCTAAATGAAAACTTATATCCCATACACAAAATAAAAACATCTTGTCCTAACTACTAGGAACATTTATGCTTATAAGAGTCATAATCTAGACATGATGTTTCCATGGCAAATGATCACACACACACACACACACAGTGAGTTCTCAGGAACTCAGGAACTTTGGCTCCTCTGCCAAGGCTCAAGGGCAGGAAGAATGCAAGAGGCGCAGACTCAGGAAAGTACTGTAAACCGCTGTTTCCTGGACTCAAAGCAGGTCTGATTACATGTCCAAGATCTGTAAATAGAACAAGATAGTTAAAAATTCCTGCATAGACTGGGGAGTGTGTCTGAGGTCCAGTCTTGAGCTGAGTAAATTTTAGCCACTGATGACTGATAGAAGAGAGAGAGATACTTTTTCTTTGGGGTTAGTTGCAGTGGGTGACCATGTATGTAAAGGTAGCACTGAATGCACTCTGAGTTAAAAATAATAATAAATAAATATCTTTAAAGGACTATGAAACGACTATGAAACTGGGAGAGAGATATGATAGGTTCATACTGGAGGCAGTTGAAGAAAGGAATGAGGGCCGCTTTGACCAAGATACATTACAAACATGTAGCAAATTTTCAAAGAGTCAAAAACTATGTGAGCTATTGTGATTTATAGCACCAGCAACATGAATGAATATCAAGAGTATCTTAGTGATTGACAACTGGAACAATATTGAATGAATGCTTGTCTTGTTTTTTTTTTCTTCAGAATGCTACTTGATGTGGCAAATAGACTAGTGACTACCAGGGTGCCAGCTGAAAGGGTGATTGGTATGGGAAGGAAATAATAACATGAGGGAGATGGTGTTAGTGATTGCTACAGTCTGTGTTTTGATGGTAGTGTATTTATACAACCCTGCACATGAGAAGAAAGGGTATTAATGACAGTCTGTCAGTGTCAGTTTCCAACTATGATACTGCCCTGGCACAGGCTCCAGCCAAAGGGAACAGATCCTTCCCTGTTACCTTGTAACTGGGTATGAATCCATAATAACTTCAAAATCAAAAGTTCCATTGATCTCACTTTTATTGGGTATACTATAAACTCTAAAGAACCCACTAAAACAGAAAACACTGAAGTGTAGCTAATAAACTCACAGAGGACACAAAATGGAATCAATCTAAAAGTAAGCAGTAAAGGAGAAAAAGGACCAGAAAAGAGAAACAGAAAACAAGTGAAATATAGATTTAAACATATTCATATAAAATGGTCACATTAAACATGAATGATCTAAAATACCCAGTTCAAAGTCAGGGATGGTTGGAATAAAGAGATGTCAAAGCCAATTTAGATAGTTTGTGAAATTTTCACTTTCAGTATAATGACATGAAGAGGTTAATAATGAAACATGAAAAAGACATGCACACACTAGTGCTAAAAGTAGTGGAGAATACACATGTGCTACATAATGCTTTATGTTGTATAAAAACATATTTCCTATACAATATCCATAGGGATATTCTATATCAGAGATTTTTCTACAGGAAAAAAAGAGCTCTGCTATGCATAAAGAAGGTCATTTTATAGGGAAAGGGGGCCAACTAATCTAGAGAGCATAGCAGCTCAATAGACAATGGATATGCATGATAATACATGTCTGAAATCTCAGCATTTGAGAGCATGAGGTAGAAAACTACTGTGTCAAAGGTTGGCCAGAGCTACAAAATGGGATCCTGCTAAAAATGAGAAAGGAATACAGACAGCTATAGAGGAAGACTTCAAGTTAAAAACAAAAAACGCAAAAATAAGTAATGATAGATCAAAAATAAATAAAAAGGTCTGCTGTGTTTGATCAGTTGTGATCTTTGTAGAAGAAAGGTGTCCTAGAAATGGGGGTCTTAAAATTTGGAGCTGTGACGAAAGGATGAACCATCTAGTGATTGCCATATGCAGGGATCCATCCCATAATCAGCTCCCAAACGCTGACACCATTGCATACACTAGCAAGATTTTGCTGAAAGGACCCAGATATAGCTGTCTCTTGTGAGATTATGCCGGGGCCTAGCAAACACAGAAGTGGATGCTCACAGTCAGCTATTGAATGGACCACAGGGCCCCCAATGGAGGAGCTAGAGAAATTACCCAAGGAGCTAAAGGGAACTGCAACCCTATAGGTGGAACAACATTATGAACTAACCAATACCCTGAAGCTCTTGACTCTAGCTGCATATGTATCAAAAGATGACCTAGTTGGCCATCACTGCAAAGAGAGGCCCATTGGATTTGCAAACTGTATATGCCCCAGTACAGGGGAACCCCAGGGCCAAAAAAGGTGGGTGGGTGGGTAGGGAATTGGGAGGGTGGGTATGGTGGACTTTTGGGATAGCATTGAAAATGTAAACGAGGAAAATACCTAATTAAAAAAAAAAAGAAATGGGGGTCTTTGGCCATATGTATATGATTCCCACATGCATTGGGACTAACTTCATTCTTTAACTTCTTTTACTTCTAATTTAGTTTTCAACATACATAGACAGTTTTTGGTCAGATTTGTCCCTCTAAGATTTTATGTGATTTAATGCTTAAGAAAAAAATATATATATATTTGTATTTTGACTCTACAACTTTTGTAGCCAATATACAGAAATAAAAATATTGTCTAGAGAGATATGCATTATATCCAAAACCTCATGAATCCAGGAGCTTTAATATAAATATAACCATATTTCAATTATGGAACAAAGTACATGTTTTTGGCATCACATATATTAATTATTTCTCATCTATCTATCTATCTACCTACCATCTATCGATCTTTTTGTACAAACTGCCAGATTATTCGGAAGTTAATGGAAAAATGAAGCTAACCCAGAATGGCCAAAATTTTAGACAAGGTATAAAACTTGGATTTCCTAGTTTGAGTTCTATTGCTGTGATAACCCTGACCCAAAGGAACTTGGGGAATAAAAGGGTTATCACCTTTTCCATTTCCAGTTCATCATGGAGGGAATTCAGGGTAGAAACTTAAATGACCATCCAGCGACTGCCTTACTTGGGGATCCATCCCATAAACAACCACCAAACCCAGACACTATGGCAGATGCCAACAAGAGCTTGCGGACAGGAGCCTGATATAGCTGTCTCCTGAGAGGCTCTGCCAGTGCCTGGAAAATACAGAAGTGGATGCTCACAGTCATCCATTGGACAGAGCACAGGCTCCCCAATGAAGGAACTAGAGAAAGTACTCAAGGAGCTGAAGGGATTTGCAGCCCCATAGGAGGAACACCAATGTGAGCTAACCAGTACCCCCAGAGCTCCTAGGGACTAAATCACTAATCAAAGAAAACACATGGTGGGACTGGTGGCTCTAGGTGCATATGTAGCAGAGGATGGCCTAGTCGGTCATCAATGGGAGGAGAGGCCCTAGGTCCTGAGAAGGTTCTACACCCCAGATAGGGGAATGCCAGGGCCAGGAATGGGAGTGGGTGGGTTGAGGAACAGGGGGAGGGGGGAAGGGATAGGGGATTTTTGGAAGGGAAATTAAGAAAGGGGATAACATTTGAAATGCAAATAAAGAAAGCATCTAATAAAAAAGAAATGTAAAGAGGGAACCTAAAAACAAGAATTCTTGCTATCCCACACAGAATTACCACTGAAGATACTTACAGTCAAGAAAGTAGACCAGGAACCATAAAGGCTACCATTTAACTGCTAGATGGCTTGTTCTCTGGCTAGCACACAGGCCCATGGTCACTTTCCTATATAGTCCAGGAATACCAGTCTAGGCATGATACTGCTTATTATGGACCAGGTCCTCCACGTTAACTATTATTCAAGACAATCTCCCAAAGAATCACCCATAGACCAACCTGATAAAACAACTGCTCAAGTGATTCTCATTTTCTCAGGTGATTCTAAGCTATGTCAAGTTGACAATCAGTACTTGATGAGGATACTGGGGTAGACTAATACTGTTCAATTCCCCAGCTCACTGCAAAGCTGTAATAATAAAGTAAACAGTTTTTCATGTCACAGAAGGGTAACATGAGAAAGGTCGACAAGTATAACCTAGATGTTACAATGTTCCTTGCTCTTTTGCTATGGATGACCATATGAGAGTTCAGTAAACCCTATTCAAATATTGATGTCTAGCTCAAGGAGATTCCATCTCTCAGTCGTGCTTTCAATATACTTTCGGATGCTCCAGTGGGTTTTTCTGTGTGTAGGCTCACACACTTCCTCTTCCAATGATGCTTTCACTACTTTCCAGCTTCTTTCTCTGTGTTTATGAGATGCTCACCCATCTGTGCTCTATCATGCCTCTTCAGAACCCTTTGAGCTTTCAAAGACAGTCTACAGAGCATACCTGATGGGAGCCAATGTTGATGGACCCACTTAGGGTTGCACTGTGTCATTTGGGGTGTGGATGATATACATCATTCGTGAGGATGATCTAGCATTATGAGGAGATGCAGTATTTCTCTTCAGAGTGGTACTTGCACTAGTTTCTGTGGTTGTTTCTTTTCAAAAAAGTGTCAGATATGGTTCTCTTGAAAAGTACATGCTCTATGCCACACCACCCTTAACCCTGTCTCTCAGATTACTACAGTTTGTTCCCCACGCTGAAATGTATTTTGTAGGAACTGTCTACCCTGTGAGTATCAGCTACAAATTATTTTCTGGGAGATGTGAATGATATTCTCAGGTTCATCTGAGTGATGGTTTTTTCTTTGGCTCTCCTCAACTTCTGAAGTCATTTTCTCAACATAAATGATCATACCTGATTACTACATGGTGATCAGCTGTTAAAAACTCTAATGCAATGTCAACTCTGGCATCTTGATGACTAGGCTTTATTTCCCAAGTCTCGTTCCCCTTACAGGTCTTAGGCTGTGTGATCTGATGGATTTTCCACCAGCAGTGACACTTATATTGTACAATTTTAGCAATGCTTTTGTTTGCATTAACTGCACTTGTGTATCTAATTAGTATCCAGTAGAATCATTTTTATTCTGATGTTATTTATGATGTGATTTACTAGCATCTCAATTAGGCAATAAATGCATATTTAATTGAATGCCATTATGGGTTCAGTACCATGCTGTGCATAAATGCTAGAGATATATTGATCTAGTCCAGCCTCTCTTGTCTTCTCCCTTCTTTACTCCTTTTCTGTCCTCCATACATACATACACTCCCCTCATATTCTTTCCCTTACCTCCTCTTTATATGTATGTATATGTGTACATATATGCACATAAATCCATATATACTGTGATATATGTACATAAATCTACCTATAGATGAAATATAAATGCATAGATTATGTGAATTATGTTTTGAATTTAGGTTTACTGAAGAATTACCAGAAGTATTATTCTCTACATTTAATTTTTATCCTCTAATATTTTATTGTGCAACTTATTTCAGTTAATGAAAGAGACCATCAAGATCTCCAATGATCTAAGGAGGTACATAGACCTTGGAAAACAAAGAAAGTCCTTCTGAGGTAGTACTCCATATACTAACCTGATTATTTGTGAGTAACGTTACACTGCCATTCACAATCCAGTGAACAGTGTCAGAGAGCTACTTGACAGAACAAGTTCTAGGGAGAGTACATGGTATTTGATAGGGCAAGCTCTCATTCTCACATCTGAATTCAAGTTCTGGTTCCTTTTGTGTTTAATGTGAAGTCCTGCTTGAGCAAGTTGTCTGTGTAGAGGGTTGGCCCCTCTTTGTGGTACTAGATGTAAGTGATGTTACCAACTCTTTTGTGTATGAGAAGAACATCTTACACACTTTGTGATTCTCTGTGAGATGTATGGACATAAGCAGGAGCACTTGTTCCTGTCACTAAGGCTCTTGGTGATGCAAACCATCCTGGAATGTAGGACTCCCATTTCTTCAAGCTTATAGTTAGAACATTGAGCCAAAGAGTTTAACTCACCCCTTTATCTGTTTACCTGTTGTTGGATATCTAGTCTTGGTCCATTTTCTAGTTATTGTGAGCAGCAGCAATGACCATGGATGAGTAATATCTGTAGTAGGATATAGAGTTCTTTCATTACACGCCCAAGTCTTATAACTGAGTTATATGGTAGTTTAATTTTTAGTATTTATAGGCACTTCTATACTGGTTTTCATGCGTCTGCAATGGTTTACACTATGATCTGCAGTGAATTACAGTTTCTTCGTCTCCCATATCCTGGTCTCAAAAAGCAAAAAGACAAAGCTACCAGCTCCCTTCTCTCTTTTGCTTTCTCACTCCCTCACTCCCTCACTCTTGCGCTCTCATTTGTAGATCATAACATCTAATTTCTTGATATGTGCATTTTTGAGGAAGTTGGTGTAGGTTTAAGTTATGAAGCTAGAGAGGTTCCCAGGAGTGGGAGAAAGTTGATTTTGAAGGATGGAAGGGTGGTAATTGAAATCATAAGTCATGAAAAGGGAAAGGAAAATACTGATGACATAAAGACACAGCCTGGAGGGGATCTGGAGAGGACGGGAGGGAGAAACAGGAGTATGTGAGGAGATTCAAACAAAACACAGTATCTGAATGTCGTAGGAGAATTGATAACTCTGGGCACAAATTAAATCCAATAAGCTTGCCAGGGAGTGCATAGGCAATGTACAGTCATCCTGGTTTCAAAGCTCCTTCTCTTCTCATGCACAGCAACACCACTGATGTTTTACCTCCATTCTGGCTCCTGAGTTCCATGTGTAGATCAGGGTGATGCACATAAATGGTCGAAGTGATTCCTAAGTCTGAAGAGCTGCAATGCTCAGGTCTTGCTTAGAAACAATAAGAATGCAGAAAGTTTCTGCTGTCAACAGAGTAGCCAGTGTGATTAAAATCACCGAAGAACACCATGTAAAATGTGTCCATTTCCTCTTGATATCTGTCTCCTGTGGAAAAATCATGAGCAATTCTGAAAGGCTTCTCTCTCTATGCTCAGGGTCTACAGAGCAAGGTATTTGTCTCATGGTGCTGGGTGTCAGTAGACACATGAATTGAAAGGAGAAGGACCTCTCAGTCTTATGAATTTCTCTTCCTTGTTTCCTTTACTGGGAAGGACACCTTCAGAACTGATGTAGTGATCACCAGGGGCTAGCGTTAAGACTTTAGTGAGGTATGAAGGGTTATGATCTCACTCTTATTGACAGAGCTACAGCTGTTCCATTTGCATTTAGTGGTATGCTGGATGAAATCAAATGGATTCTAGGAGAAGAGAGAAAAAACAACAGTGAAACCTATTGAATCCCAGGTTGCACTGGGGGGCATTGTGAAAGGGAGATTTATCAATAGTTGTTCAGACACTGTAAGTAGCCTGACTATATTTCTGTTTTTAAAAATGGTTCTGAAGTGGGAGTTTAGTTACAGATGCGGTATTCTGGCATTTACCATCTTCACTGCAACCAAGCTTAAAATATCAATAGAGGCTGAAGCAAGCCTGGTGAACAGAGGCTGAGGGCAATGTCCCCAGAATGCAAATGCAAATGTTCTACTTTTATTCAAATTTAGTATTTTTAGTGATGTATGTTTCAGTGAGTCATGTCAGCAGTAGTTCATCAGAAGATCAGAGAATTTTTAAACGAACCAGTCACCAGTCTGTGGCCTTTGAGAATACACTTGTCCATCACAAGAAGAAATGTAAATAGAAGACAAATATCGAGAGAGTTATGTGAAGGCTGCAGAGATGCTGGTGTGTGTACATCTCTTCTTTCATGCACAGGGTCACCATTCTCTGATGGTAGTAGAGGGATAGGGTGATAGATGAAGAGCCTGGCCTTCATGGATTTATGATTTCAGTGTTATAAACAGGAAGGCATACACAAATATGTATAAGAATAATGCTAAATATAACATGTGATGGAGATACCAGATTGGACTTAAGTCTCTTAAAACCTGCTAAGGTGAGATATACATACTTTTGTTTTCATTTTTCAGAATATAGTGGGAGGCATGAAGACCTTCAAATCAGAGGGCATTAGTCTATGGTATACACTCAGAGACATCCATTTTATTGTCTGTATAATTGACCCATGTAAAGTGGTGAAGAAGAATACATTGAGTTGGTGTAGAAAATAGCATTGGAGTACTGAGATGTATCTAGTAGAAGCACCAGCCAAAGAGAACCCAGGTAGGATATTCTTCAAATAAAAATGGTTCTTGCCCTGATAATATTAATGTATTGTTGACTGCTATTCCTAGTGACAAGAAGTTATAGAGCATTTATTCATATAAATCCCTACAAAGGTAGAATACACAGAAATCCCTCTGTATATTTCATTTGGGAATTTTGAACTTTACTTGTTCCAAACGGAGCTAATATGAAAAGAAAAAACAGTAAGAAAGCCTTATTTCTTCAGTTCACTGGTTATCATTGGTTTGCTACTTAAAATGTATGAGTTGATGAAGCCGGGAGATGCAGTTCTGGGTACTGAAGCCATACAGTTTACTGCCCCCATGATCTTAGGAAGGATGGATGATTATCGCAACCCACTTGCTATTATTCTCATAAGGATACTGTCCTGGGCCAGCTACAGTCTCGCACTTACATAATTGAATTCTAGGTAGGGATGTGCTGCTGCTGGCTTATATGAAATTTCCACAGGTGCCAGCGTGAGTCCTGGCTTTAACAAACAATATTTTTAATTGAGATTTTATGTCCTTGCCCCCAAATCAAGCATTTTAATAGGTTCCCAGTTGGAAGAAGTGACTTCATAACAAGTTACCACACTTGCAGCTTCAGAAAGGTGTTTATTTCTCCACCTCCTGGTGAGAGTCCATCTACTGTGGTGACCTGCCACCTGCATGCACCATAAAATGTGTTTGTATTCCATTATGCTCAAAGTGTAGCCTTTACAATTTGCATATCTCATGCAGGATGTGCTGGCCCTGTTCCATCAGAAAACACAAAGATGGAGAAGTATTAGAAATATTGATTTGTCATTTATAACATGGAAGTGATAGATTGAAAGGAAATTTGGATGTTCTCCAGACTTCCAATAACTTGGACATTATTGTACTAAATGGAAAGATTTCAGTCTAATTAATATGCTCCATTCATAGGAGAGAAAGAAGGCAGATTGAACCAAGGAATCTGTCACAGTGAAATGGGGACTTGTTTTTGAAATATTCATAGGATTTGGATATTCAAGGTGGTGACTAATAGAGTCAGGGTGTGCTATAAGCTGGAATGTTGGCTTCTTATCATGCTTTTCTGTATTTGACAATCAAAGTGCTTATGAAGAGCTTGATGCCACCTGAGCTCTGTGAACTTATACACATAGTTGATTTGGACTTTCATTTGATCTGCCAAGGATCCCTAGTAGCAACCAAATCATATTATATAAGAATGCTTGTATGCATGTGCGTACGTGTGTGTGTGTGTGTGTGTGTGTGTGTGTGCACATGTGCAAATGTGTGCATGTATATGGCACAAGATAACTTTGAGTCTCATTCTTCAGAGATTGGACCTTGTTTTTATCAGAGTCTTTCTCTCACCTGGAACTCACTAAGTAAGCTGTGTTCTTTGTCCAGTGAGACCCAGGGATCTGCCTGTTTCTCTCTCCTGAACACGGAGAGGACCAGTACATGCTCCCATGCCTTCTGTACATGGCTTCTAAGCATTAAACATGCCCTTATGAATGCATAATATGTATTATATCAACTGATCTGTCTCTCCGTTTATCATTTGAAAATTGTATAATCAGTCTTGTTCATATTTATCCCAGTGCCCTCTCCAACTCTCCTAAACCCCTTTAAACATACCTTGCTCCCAAGTTCATGCTTTCTATGTTAAAACCATCTTTTAAAAATAATCTGTTGAGTCTTGTTAATGTGTACTGTATGTGCATGACTGTGGGGCCATCTCCTAGGGGATTGTCAACCCTCAAAGTTGGTGCTCCACCCTTCATTTATTCTTAACTGCCACTAGTTCTTTCCCTAGGGGTAAGGCCATGATAGTCTTCCAAATTTGTGCTGAAATTTTAAGTGGCCTGATTATGCATAGGTCTTTTGCAGGTTTCACACTACAGTTGGTGTGAGGTTATGTGTACAGCAGGCATGGCATGGCCAGAGGCCAGCATTTTATAGCCACCCCTGGCTCTTCTTCCTCTTCCACATCACCTGAGTCTTAGGAAAACAGTAGATGTGGCTGATCTTTCTGTGACTGAGATCCTACAGCCACTGATCCCAACACTTTGAACTGTTAGTTAGGTTCTAATCTAATCTTGTTGGACTCTTCTAACCCTCCTTGTCTTGGCTTTTTTCTGCCTTTCATGATGTGATGTTGCTCAAGAAATCATCACACTTCATTTTGATTCATGTTTTCTTCTTTTTACAGTACTCTTCCTTTCCTGCTAATCTATGTATATCAATACTAGAATCTCAGATTTTTGATTCTTGGTTCCCCATCAAACTCTTATCTCCCTACAGCCAAGGGGCTCATAAGTAGTTATCTATTATGGGTTCACTGAGCTGTTTGGGGAAGTAAGATTCACTTTTTCACAGTAAGTATCTTCTGTTTGGAAGCTTTTGCAACTTCACTTTAACCAGGGCAACCTGTGGGAATGTCTCAAAGGTGGGATAGCAGAAACACGAGGTAGAGCTTCACAAGATCCTAGGGGTTTGTGGACCAGCCAGCCTAACCAAATCATTGTGCCAAATGTTGGTTCATCCAGTGCCCTGTCTCAAGAAGTAAATTAGAGAAGTGCCTGGAAAAGGCAGCTGTCATGTAGGACTGTGAAAGGCAGCCTGAGTTCTGGTTGAGCTAAGGTTGAAAAACCGGGTGACCCTGAGGAACGGTAGGGGTTTTGCTATACTCCTGGACACCAGGCTCCTGGCACAAGCTGTGGCCTCAGTAATGTAAGGGCAGTGACCCAAGCCCCTCCCCAGGTATAGGACATGACCACAGATCAAGTAGCCTCAGGACATATCTCCATTTTAATGAGGTACCTAAAAGCCTGGAGGCTTAGCTAATAAACTCCACCCAGACACTCCTCCCTGCAAAAGGTATTTAACTTCAGGCCTGCCCTGAGAAAATGGGGTATGGTTCACTCATTGCCACTCTCTACCATGACAATAAATTCTTTGAAACCACGGACTGCCTCTTTTCATCGGGATCTGCCATGAGGAGCAATGGAACAGGGCTTCACCTAAAGAGCTGGCTGCTTAATCTCCCTGGATTCCCTGACACAGCAACCACCAAGCCCAAGCCAAGCCACTCACCGATCAAGCCAACCACTCCTCCCTGTGGGATCCAGCAGGAGCTCTCCCCACCTTTCCCCATGAGCCCTAGTCTATGAGCCCCTACTCAGTTCTCAGCTCTTCCGTGGCATGCATCTACACCTGGGTACCTCCCTGCAGGCCCAGGGACCCACTGAGCCATTTCCAGCTGTCCCTGAGAATTGCAGACTGCACTCCCTGACCCCTGGAGCGGTGTCCTACGACTTCACATAGCCTGGCACCCACCCAGTGCTGGTGTGGGGTAAGCACAGTCAAAAATCCTGTGTCCTGCCTCCCATCATGCCCAAGCCCTGTGGTGGAATGGACACAGGATACCATAACCCAACACTGTCATCCATTTCTAGCCTCACACATGTACACACTGAAACATGTTTGCATATTGGGACACAAACTCAAGAACAAGCTCACAATTAAAAGTTAAAATCTAGGACCCTCTGGTGGACACTTAGCTGATTCAAACTGAAGCATAAGTCTGGGGCTTGCATCTATTGCATTCATGGATCCACATAGGGTGTATGCCCAGTGCCTGCTCTTAGCCCGATCATTTCGCTTGTTCCAGTTAGCAGCACCATTCTGCTTCCTTGGATTGATGTGACAGAGTGGGAGAAAGGCACATTGCCTTGGCTGCTGCTGTCCTGCCTTGATTGAGCTCCCTGTGCTAAAGGGATTTTGAGCTGAGCCCAGTTTTCTTGATGATATGGTTTCAGTCATTTGTCATAAGATCATTCCAACGAAGCTGTTGACTAACTTGAATACTTAATTACTGAAGGAGAGAGGCTGCATGTGTGTGAATCTCCAGTCCTTTCTACTGGGTTATCTGTCAGGACTGACCACTTCTGGGTAGTTTATGCATTACAGTGTTGAATTATAGATAGATAGATAGATAGATAGATAGATAGATAGATAGATAGATAGATAGATAGATGATTGATAGGTAGGTAGAAAAATGCATAAGTAGATAAATAGATAAAATGAAGAGAGCCATGCAACATCCATACTACCCTGAAGCATAATAAACAAACAAACAAACAAACAAACAAACAAAGCCACCATTTCATCTACACATTCTTCAGTGAGCAAAGACTGCTTCCTTTGAGATCATGGCTGCCTTTTCTTTGAACAGAAATCGATGGCACTCAGGCAATTGCAGCCATGAAGGCTTCTCTGCAGTGGTTTCTAACCTGACACTCACCTGATTTCTTTGGGTCAGCTCTGCGGGGATGCCTTGCTGATGTTCTCTCATCTTTGTAGCCTTGATCCAAATTGCATTAGTGGCATTTGATATAATTGTCTCACAGAAAAGTTTAGCTAAATGGACCATAAATGTATTGTGGATGCAGAATCATCTTAGGGTCATTTGTTTGAATGTCACAGTGGAGAGTTTAGGGGTCTATGTCCTTCTTCCCTGGGGACTGACTGCATCCTTCCCAGAACATGTTTACCACTTCAGCCCCTTCTCATTTTGAGAAAAATTAAGACATGCATCTTGTCTTCATTCCTCCTGCCCACCATTGCCCACCATTGATTCACATAAAACATTTTTGTGTGATAACTGGCCTCAACTAACACACTAGCACTTGCCATTTGTGACATCCTGTTGAATATTTAAGGAGATGGAGAGAGAGAGAGAGAGAGAGAGAGAGAGAGAGAGAGAGAGGAAAAATATGTTTTCATGCAAAGATAACCTGTCAGAATGCCTTAAATATTTACTGTGGTTTTGATATTTCATTTATCTCAGTCACAGGGCATATGTATCAGTTCAAATTTTCATGGTAGTATACTGAGGCACTTCCCCTATACCACTATTCCTATTACTAGATAATTCTTTTTTATTAAGAATCAGCTGCTCAACATGCCCTCTGCACTGAGCATCACTGCCCTCTCCTCCCTTCTCCTAACTCTTGGCCTTCTTCAGAGATGTAATCCTTAAAGCCATCTGGATTCTTTCAAAACTGCCAAAGGGGCAATTGACCTTTGGAGGAGGGATGGCTTGAACCTGCGGCTGGTGCACTCTGGGCACTCCAAGAAATCCTCCATAGTGAGACCCAGAGGGGTAATGTGCAGCATGTTTCAGACTGTGAACGGGGGCTAGGCAGAGCCCACTTCTGCACCAAACTACCTTGTAAAGGACACTGTACAGGGAGGCCCCACAGGAGCTTCCACCCAGGACCTCTGCCTTCAGCTAGCCTCCTTAAAGCTTCTCCAGTGTGACATGTTTTTATCCTCATAACCATAACCTTTAAAACTGAAGCTTCTGCAAGGATTAAGTAAAACAAAATATATTGACATCTCCATATACATTTTATTTAGTAATTATGTCACAGAGCAATTACTACCTTGAATTATCTATCCTACACATGGTTCAAAAGACTTCCTTCAGGGGCTTGTAGATGGTTCAATAAGTAAAACATTTGCTGCACTGGTGTGAGTATTTGAATTCAGATTCCAGACTCTATGTATAATCAGATGAAGAGGTGGACATCTGTAATTCCATTGCAATATGGGAGTTGGAGATATAAATATCATTACAAACTGTGGGTCATCTAACTTTGCATAAACAGCAGAATACAACAAAGGGCCCTCTCTTATACAATGTATAAGGCAAGGTATAAAGCATCCAAGGTTATCCTGTGACCTGTATGCCTGGGCACATGTGCCCACATTCACTCACAAAACTAAAAAGAAAAGAAAACCAAACCAAACCAAACCAAATACTTTCTTCATTCTATCAACAAGATAAAATGGAATGTAGAAAGATAAGTAACTGGCCCCAGGAGGTAAATTAACTCCTGGGATTTTGAGAAACAATGCAAATGGTATGCAGTTACCCTCTTGACTTCTTGTCAGATTTGAGAGCCAGGGCAATGTGGCTTTCTAGAGATACTGGAAAGCTCCTGTCAGCATCAACATGAACTTGCTTTGTTAGTGTAGACTAGAGATAATTTAGTGTAAAATGCCCCAATAAAAATTTTCCCCAAAGCATATGTAAACCACAACATAATAGATTTATCAAAGTAGCAGAATGCTATTATGTTCAATAGATTAACCAGACCGAAGCTATTTGTCATAGCAACGGGTGCTGGAGTTGACAAATTACAACTGAACTCAGT
Source organism: Mus musculus (assembly GCF_000001635.26). Lineage (NCBI taxonomy): Eukaryota > Metazoa > Chordata > Mammalia > Rodentia > Muridae > Mus > Mus musculus. The sequence continues at coordinate 6,578,762 of NC_000082.6, forward strand.
TTGTAGCAAAATGTAAGACACTGTCTTGGCACTGATTAATTGATGTGAGAGTCCAGCTTGGAATATATTACAGGGATTTAAATATCATTCAGAACAGAATATCACCATGTTTCAGAACATCCACAAATGGTACCAAGCAATTATGTTGTTTCGTTGATGATAACAACACATCTGGAAGAGACCACTCCATCAAGTTAGTCGTTTTTAATTGAAAAGAGAAGAAATTTTATGTTATGTACTTAGGCTGACTTCCAAGCAGCCTGATTAGAGCTTGTGGTAGGGGGCAAGGCATATATTATTTTTGAGAAAGGAAAATTTAGGGACTAGGGAGATGACTCAGTTACTTAAGTGTTTCCTGTGTAAAGCTTGAGAACTTGAGCTCAGATCTCCAACATCCTTGTAAACAAACAAGGCATGTTGCTGTGCACCTGCCACCCTAGTGTGGGGCAGGATGAAATGCAAGGCTTCCTTGAGCTGCATAGCCAGCTAATCTAGTCAAACTGGTGAAATGTAAGTTCACTGATAAACCCTGTATCAAACAACAGTGCAGAAAATGGCTGAGAAAGACTTCCAGTGGTGACCAATCCCTTCTGCATGAACACCAGTGCTCCAGCACATAAAATAGACATGAAATACATACATACATACATATATATATATATATATATATATATATATATATATATATATATATATATATATATACCACAAAAAAAACCAAAGAAATTAAATTTTTTCCATGGCTGTCTTTTACAAAGATTTTATTCCTGGCAACTCTGAGGTTGAGGTTGGATAATCATGACTTTAAGGGCAGGTTAGGCTATATGGTAAGAAGAAAATAACATTAACTCTGAGAATATATTTTACCCTAATAATGTAAAAAATGCTTTTCTAATAAAATATAGGTAGTGGAAGATAATATGTGCTCAGAAAGAGAAGGAAAATGGTTTGAAAAGAGGAAGTACTTTGGTTTTATAATCAGCAAACAAACCTTTAGTTTACATGTCTCCATTTGATGATAATAAAGAACATGTCATCGCTCTTGTTGGTTGCCAATTTATTCCAAAAAAAGACAGCATTGTGAGATTATTCTGTAAAGAGAACTAGAGTCAATGGGGTTCTACATTCCCCATCCCTGTCTGGCAAATTAATTCTCTATGCAACATTTTTCAGTTCAAGATATCAATCAGTGCCATGTCATATGGGCTTATTGGGTTTGCTCAGTTTCTGTCCATTGCCAGATGATGTCTTCATTTGTTGCTAGAAGATAAGTTTGAATATCCTTGTGTCAGTGTTCTCTAAAGGAACAGAACAGACAGGGAGGGAGAGGGAGAGGGAGAGGGAGAGGGAGAGGGCGAGGGAGAGGGAGAGGGAGAGGGAGAGGGAGAGGGAGAGAGAAATAAACACCTCCCCTAGGATGATCCCCTTAACTTATTGTCCAATTAGAAATGGTAGAAATGGTTAGGCCTTAAAATTATATACAAACAAGTCATAGCAAATGGACTCAGCAAGTTTTATATGTATGTATATACATTATATGTAATATGTACATATGTATAGAATTATGTATAATAATAAGAGTAAAGGAAAACTGACCATTAATTTGGGAGAGAATGGGGGACATAGGGAAGTTAGAAAGAAGAAATACAAGGTGGAGGTGAAATAGTTATACTTTGATTTTTAACATGTTTAGTAAATAAGAAATAAAGAGAAAGTAACAATAAGTATAATTTGTCTTCCAAATTCAGCACACAGTAGGATAAATGTAAATTAATGTCATCCAATCCATGCATTAGATTTTAAAGTAAGGTCCAAACAATTGAAATGACTTATATTAAATTTATGCTGTTTGATAGGTGGTGGATTTTAAAAAAAAGTAGGATTACAAAAACAATAAGCACTTCGAGTGGCTTATGGGAAGGTAGACAATACTTTCAGAAGGAAATGTTGGTTGCCTATACAAATTAGCAAAGAGTTCAGGACAACCTTAGCCTTGCTATGGGCAAGACTTCATGGTTGATTTGCATAGAATCACTAAGACTGTGCACTAGAGTCCAAACTTTTTTATTGTGCAAAGTTTGGGCTTAAGTAGTAAGAATAATTGAGGCACTCTGGTTGGCAGTGCCGGCCCATAACCTCTGCTATTCAGGAGGCTGAGGTAGAAGGACCGCCACTGAAGACCTCCTGGTCTACAGTGCAAGGTCAAAGTTATTCTGAGGAACTCAGTGAGATCCTGTCTCAAAGTGAAATATGCATTTTTATATTAAGAAAATAAATAAAAGGGAAGCAACAGAGAGCTCGGAGGTTTAGGGCAATAAGTAACCTGGGTCAAGACAAGCCATGGGAAATTACCGTTGCCTACTTCAAACAGAGTATCATAGGTGCATAGAACTAGAGATAAGCACTGCAGTATGTGTTCTTTGGGGAGCTAAACTCACACTTGTCCCTCCATATACAAGACTAGACATTAGTTTGTATCTCTTTCCAGCTTTCTGCCTAAGACATGGCTATGCTGTGCCATCCTTCCAATTAATAAGAAAACACCAAACAGAACATTAAAGCTTACAGCTTCACATTTTCAAATTAAATTATCTATTGATTAGTTCTTGGCTGTTATTAAAAATCAGCAGAACCACTGCTGATGGTTCCTTGAAAATATCCATCATGATGACTTTGATCAAATCATAAATGGTGGATCTGCACTTTATGGGTAGAACTAAGGGAAGCAAATGAGCAATAAATGTGAAGCTCAGGTCATTGGGGAGGGAGTCATCTATTTAATCAGTCCTGAGAGCTAACTGGTTCTGAGAACTGATGCTCTCATATTTCGTTAAAACCTTTTGTCTTAGAAGATCATTTATATGTGCTTAAGGAAATATTCAATGGTGACAAGAAGAAGCTGCTGCTGGGGTGGCAGGCAAGGGAAGGGAGTGGCTGTCATCAAACTCCCAATCTGTGCTGGATAGGGAAAATTCTGATGATCCATTTTCATAGTAGGGTGAAAGTGCAGTGTTGCAGGATATTTGATCGTGCTGTGAATCCTGAGAGATTGTGTTATGGTATGGCTTAGCTTTGAGTACACACCTTTAATCACTCTGGCTGGAATACAAACATGCCTTTAGTACACACTTTTAATTCCAAACAATGAAGGTAAAGTTAGTTTATAGAAGGAAGCATCCATGTTTGAAAGTGATGTCCAATTGAGTGGCAGACAAAGTGATAAAACAGAGAAAGGTTTGACAGAGTACTATACACCCAACTCTCATGAGAAGAGAGGAAAAGGAAGCTACTTGAGGGACAGTGGGAAGGAGAGAGAGAGAGAGAGAGAGAGAGAGAGAGAGAGAGAGAGAGAGAGAGAGAGAGAGAGAGAGAGAAGAGAGAGAGACTGAGAGCAGATTAAATCAGTAACATGGAGAGGAGTTTTGAGCTAGAACAGCTGAGTTGAACCAGCCATTGAGAGTTCAGAAAGAACTAAAAAAGAAGTGAGCTTATTCATCAGTAATACTCAGAGGCTGAAAATATTCTAGGCCTAGATTAGATTGTACTGAGGCTAGAAGCTTCTAGGACTAGGCCCAAGTTAGCAGACCAAGGCAAAAAACCTCAGAGACAACAATTACACCAGGAGCAAAAGTGTTAGCAAGCCAGATGCCCTGGAGTTCGCAATCACAAAAGAACACACATGATGTGCACTCACTGGAAAGTATTTTCTTAATATAATGTCACCAAGCAACACCTGGTAGCATTCTTCCTTCCATTTTTTCCAGGAAAGCTTGGTGAATGTACCCAGAAGTCTTCTCTCCGACTTTGCTTTTCTCTTTATTCATGTATCTCTCAACTATGTGCATGGAGTTGCAATGGGACAACTGAAGTATTTGTACATCTTTTCTGCACATGTAAAATTTACAGTCTACTTGGAAACTTTAGAGAAGAGAAGGAACCTAATCAGGTTATATATTGTGGTAGAGAATTTTATAAAACTTTGTGTCTGTAGGACATTTAAGTGAAGAGTGCAAAACTGAGGCTCTTGGAGAGTGTGTTCTTAGCTGATGTACTAGCAGATGCAGACATAGAAGGTGCCACTTCTCAGCCTTTCTTGGGGCTTAGTTTCCAGCTTCAGGTGGCAGATCATGTTGAATGCGAAGGAGAGGGTGAGTGTTAGAGAGATGGGTCCAGGCCAGAATACAGAGTCCCACAGGTGCAAAGTTAGACTTCAGTTCCAGACATAATTCACATCTCTATGAACCTGGCATGCAGCAAGGTTCATTCTGTCAGCCTCAGAAGTGAAACATAGATCATATCCTCCATATCTTTTTACATCTCTCCAAACTTTTAGATAAGGTCTGGTTGAGAGAAATAAAGCAGAGTCTTTCTGCCCATGTACTGTCCAGCTGAAGACCCTCCTGTTTGTGTTGATATGTATTCATTGTTACTTTGTAACAAGAAATAAAATAGATTTTCTCCCAATTCATTGTGTTAATCTTCAGAAGTAGCTTTTTCCACTCTGCTGTTTGTCAATCTCTCTCCCCCTCTCCCCCTCTCCCCCTCTCCCCTTCTCCCCCTCCTCTCCCCCTCTCCCCCTCTCCCTCCCTTCCTCCCTCCCTTTCTCCCACCCTTCTTCCCTCTCTCCCTCTCTCTTCCTCTCTCTGATTGTGACACACTGCATTTTTCTTAAGGTTCACTCTCTTCTCATGTTTTCAGGGAGCTGAATTATTGCCTAGCCATGGAACTGGCTCTTTAGCTCTACCTTGGCCCATTAGCTGCACTCTCTGAGTGTATAAGGGGATTGGCTAGGATGTAATCATATGATCTAAGTCCAGAGGAGGACTCTCAGGCTCAGAGCTCTCTGAAACTGCTTGTAAATGACCCTACTGAGCCTGAATGACTGGATGCTTATCTGCCATGCTCTAAGAGAGGCAGGTAACTGTAAGCATAATCTCACACCCTCTTATGTAACCTCATGTGTCCATGTAACCTGTATGTCAATGCACTGTATGCATATGTTGGTATATGTTTGTTTTATGTGGGTTCTGGGGATTTGAACTCACCTCCTCATTCTATTTGCACCAGTCACCCTTACTGAGCAACATTCCCACCTTTCTATTTGTCTCCTTAAGCCAGCCAGTTTCACCAGATGTGTTTGAAATGCTACTCACAAACGTTCTAAGCAAAGTGCCAAGCCATATAGCATTGTTGAAATGTAAAGTCTCAAATGTCACAATATTAAATGACTAATAAAGGATGGGAGAAAACTGGGATATCTCATTGGGAGAACTGTAAGAAGCAAAAATGTCAGCAGGTCAGAATGGAGTACATGAAGTTCCTAATTTGCTTACCCAGACTTATTAATTTGTAGCTTTTTATACAAATTCAGAATGGAAAGCTCTACCATTAGCCAAAATCAAGTTTGAACTCGGGCTGTGATATAGCTTTGAGGTGGAATATCTACTACCTAGCTTGCCTGAGGCTTTGGATTTACCCCAGCATTAAATAAATTAATTGACAAATAAATAGTTAAAATGAAGAGATACGTAGTAAGCTGGGGCTAATGTTTTTATTCGGAATAAAACACTATCAGAATATAAAAATTATCAAAGGGAGCATAGTAGAGATTAAAGAGCACGGGCATTGTATTAAATCATTTAGAGGTGTCACTTGGGGGTGTTTGTTGTTTCTGTTTATTCAGACAGCAGTAATTATCAAATTATGAATCAAACTATTCATTGCAAATTTAAGAGTGACCATTGGTGAAGGGTATGTGTGAACTGGGGTGGGTTGTGTTCCTGCCCAATCTCCCCATGATCTCCTTGTTGCAGAGCTCTTTGGTAGGTGGGATGCTGTCCATTTGCTTTCTTTCTTCTGGCACATTGCCTTCATGACCATTGGTGAATTAAGCCCCAAGACTGATAATTGAGTGTCTGTTTCTTTAACCTTAAACAAGGATGTGCTTCTTCCAATAATCATGCACATGGCAGGATGTCAGGCAGGGAGGCAATTTTGGACATGCTGTGCACTCTCTTGGAGAGACTGTATAGTTTTCTATTAGTTGTGTTGTACTATTAACTATTTCTGATAACTTTCTATTGATTCATACCTACCTCCATGGCCATAGTTCAAAGTTGTAAATTGTGAAACATTGCATGGGTGTGTCATAGCATGGCCTCATTGGTTCAACGGCACTAGGTGGCATTGTAGTTCACACATGTTCTCAGGACTCTCAGGTGAGTTTTCTGTCTCCAGTGGTAGCTAACAGTGCACTATCTTCCAGACCACACTTGGGTTTATGGAAAATTGTATTTAATCCTTCACGACATATTCAGTGTCTTAGTTACTCTTTCCATTGCTTTGAAGATATAACATGGTCACAACAACTCTTATGAAGGAAATGATTTAATTGGTCTGGCTTACAGTTCACAGGTTTAGCCCATTGTCATGGCAGGAAGCATGGCGGCAAGCAGGCACACATAGTACTGAAGTGGTAGTTGTGAGTTTTACATATGGACCCATTTCTAGTAGAAAAAGAACTGTGAACCACTAGTCCTAGTTTGAAATTCTCAGACCTAAAGGTCCACTCCCTGGAGGTATGTTTCCTTAATAGAAAAAAAGAAAGACCACACCTATTCCAACAAGCACACACCTCCTAATACTACCAGTCTCTATGGACCTACATGAGCAATTTATCTGCCACACCTTGCTCCTGTCAACTTTGGAGCCAAGACTTCTCAGAACCAAATAGCACATGCTTATAATTCTAGCACTTGGACAGTAGAGGTAGTAGTTTCAGTAATCAGTAGTTCAAGGTTATCCCTAGTGACATAGTACATTTGTGGTTAGCCTAGCAATTATGAGACCCTGTCTCAAAATAATAAAACTAAGAGGGAACAAATAACAAAAAAAAAAGGAAAGAAAAAGAAGCAAAGAAACAAAGGAAGGAAGAAAATCAAATAAAAATGATATTCTGTTCTGAGGGATGACACTTCTCATTTAATTGGAAGCCTTTATTTCAGGACATGTACCCAACTGTTAATAAATTCCTTTGATGGCTGTTGCCTCTAATTTGTGGTGCTACCGTGTACTCTGCATCCCACTTTCCTTGAGTTCTCTGATAACACAGGACAATCTCAAGCCCAGAGTCACCTTAGCTTTGCAGGTGATGTGTTTGGAGTGATTTGAAAGCAGAGTTCAGATTTATTTCTCATAAGTCTGATATTTGGAGGCGGATTTCATGGCCTCCTCTCATTTCTCCTTTGCCTGTGGATAAAGCTGTTTATGAGATGGGTGTTTTTAAAGGAACAACTTTATTCTTTGGAAGGTTGACAGGACTTTTAAAGAGGAAAGAAATTAGAAAGCAGAGCTGGAGGCAGTATGGTCAACCAAAAAAATAAAGAAAGAAGGAAGAGAAATAAAAGAAAATCCAAAGTAGTCACTAGTATCCAGTGTTTGCAGTGTTTGGGTATAGGCACAGTTCACATTCCCATACCCAGACATATTTCATCTCTTCATTAAACCCAGCCATGCCTAGTAGCAATTAAAAGTGCACACCAAACAACACAAGCACTATTCTAAGACATAGTCTATTTTACTATGGACTCTGGGCTCACAGGTATCCGAATCCTATTTTGTCATAAATTTGTATGGGAATGCAACCACACTTTCTCATTTGGAAACTGTTTATAAATGCTTTGTGTTCCAAAACTGACTTGAACAATGTAGTCTGGTCACTCAATTGTGGATAATTTCCTCTCTGGTCTTCTAGGAAATATTTGTAGATGTGACAAATCTGGTGGTGGAGAGAAACTACATACAGAAGTACTTTATGAATGTTAGGGAGCAGATTCATCTCTTACCTAAGTCAGCAGAGTCTTGGTGGAAGGAGACAAATGAAGTTCTTCCTGAGTATGAGGGAGGTGTGCTGAAGAGACAAGAGAAATGCCCAATCTCATGGGCTCAGTCCTTCTGCACTGCCTCCTCAGGCCAGATATCGACTTTACCTACATTGAAATTAGAATGAACAATGGTAATATGCCTCATCTTCAATAATAAAACGAGATCTGTGGCAGAGCCAAGTGATTAGTGACAGGAGAAGCATGACATTGGGGCCACAAATGACCTGCTATAACCTCCCTCCCTCCCCTAAAACCTTATATTCAAATCATTATCTGCAGTACACTGGAATGGGGCTGTATCTAAAGACAGCGTCCTTACAGAGTTATAAGTTATAGATAGCATCATTACTGTGATCCCTGACACACACAACATGTCTGGTGTCTATATATGAAGAAGCATTGAGACTTAGACATGGAGAATGGGAGCCACAAGTGGAAGATGATTTTCCACAAGCTAGGGAGTAAGGTCTGACTTAGTTGCCTCTTTCCTTATTGTGACAAAATGTCACACTATTTAAAGGGATTTATTTTGGCTTGTGGTTTGAGAGAATACTGTGCCCTTATGATGAGGAAGATGTACCAGCAGGAGCATGAGATGTCAGGTTGCATCTGCAGCCAGGAAGCCGAGAACCCTAAAAGCCTGCACTTACCTCCTTCCTCCTTTTCCTTTTGTATTCAGTGTGGTTCTCCAGGTCATGTCACTGTCTCCCACATTTAGTGTGAGTATTTCTTTTCAGTTGAGACTTACAGACACATTCAGATGTGTGTCTCCTAGGGGATTCTGAATCAAGTCAAACTGCCAATGAAGATGAACCTTTTCCTGTCTTGCAGTCTAGTGTCTGGACTTCAAAATGTAGGGAGAACACTTATATAGTTTTGGTCAACCAGCCCATGGGACATTGTGACATTATCTCAGTCAAATGCACTCAACTGTGGATTATTTAAACTCTTGACATAACACACATTTCTCCCTGCTGTGTAAGGCAGTACTTCTGAACCACAAATACATTTTTATTCAGGGTATAGGAGGGACTCTCTGGAGGCACTTTCCCTTTTCACAGTCTGAAGTTGGGATTATGATACTATCTTTGTGTAACAGGGTAGAGGCAATGGAGGCTATTAAACATCTTAGTAGCACATAGCTGCCTCTTCAGAACCAACAATTGCTTAGCCTGAAATATCACTGGTGTTCAACATAAGGACTCCTGGTGTCAGAAGACACACTCTTCTTGTGCTCTCTGCTCCTGTCCATTGCAGATCTTCAATATTCTCTGCAGGTTTCAGAAGAGATTGTCTACTCATGTTGGGTCATCAAGTTAACAATACTGAGTTACTTGTCTCTAGCTGCTCTTCTAGCAAATTCCCAATGAACACCTAGAAATACTAGGAGGTGCTTCATTATGTCTGATGGGGATTCTGGCTTCCCTGGAAGACTCTTCCCTGAGAGCCTATAAGTTCCTCAGGCTTACAGCTTGAGGCTGGTGTGAGTGATCAGGAATAAATGATTGATAGGCTGCAAGCCTGCCAGACAAGGAAAACTTTTGGGAAGCTTTCTTTAATATCATATTTTATATACAAACATTGGTCAAGCCAGGCTATAGATATAGATATAGTATGCCTGACCCTGGTGCAGGTGTGATCAATTGTACTCACACAGAGAGCTATCTGAATAATTTATTTATGCAACAATCCAGCTCCTGTTTTTACATAGTAAGAACACAAGACAAAAGTTCTCTGTGTGTTCCTGTACATATGTGTACAGATTTAAGGATCATTGTGTATACATCAGTGCATGGACAATCGGATGCTTCAGTTCATATGTATATGTTTGAGAATATGAATGTGTGTATGATAGTGGTTGTCTGTGGGTACATATATTCATGTGTGTGTCTATCCATTGATAAGTGTGTAGAGGGGGATATGTGTATATGTGGTGGGAGATATTTATAAATGTAAGAGTATATCAGTGTATATGTCTATGGGTATGTATGTAGATGTATTTAGGAATATGGATACATTTCTTTGCATATGTGAGCATTTGTATTCATGTTTGAATTGTGCTATTATGGTTTTATATGCATGTGAATGAATATGTATACATTGTGTATGGGTTTGTTTATGTATATATGTTCATGTGTGTGTGAATATATATGTATACACATGGTAAATGTGTACATGCATGAATATGTGTGTTTATGTGAGTATGTATGCATGTGTTTAGTGTCCTATGATCTGACCATTTTTAGTGAATACTATAATGAGCTTTTTAGACACTAGATATATCACCGTATTTTTTTTGACCTGTAAATCCTCCTTTAGCTTTCAGATTCCTTGTTCATATTCCAGCTTTAAATCACAAAGAATTGGACTTTTGGTGCCATACCAAGGTATATTAATTCTGGATAGTGCTGTAGAAAGACAACTGAAAAATTCCAGAGCCTGAGCCTCTTTACCTTGCAACAAATAGATGTACACACACACACACACACACACACACACACACACACACTCTTCTTTATCTACATTGCAGAAAATTGAGGAAAATATTTGAGCAGATTTCTGAAATCTCTTTCTTGCTGGAATGAGGTTCTTTCAAGGAACTTACCAAAAAACATCTATTGTCTGTTTCGCATGCCTAGTTGAATCCATACAGGATGACAAAGTGTCACTTGTGCCTAGCTGCGGAGATGACAGACTCTATCCAAGTGCTCTGGCTACCAGGTTTCAGATCCTAGTTAAGCATATGCAGCCCGGGCACTCGTAGTATCTGCAGCCACCCTGCACTGCAATAAGCCCCTGTCTTGTTTATGTCAGTATAGTGGTATTCAGAGAATTGTATGTAAGATGAAAGAATCCTGTTCTAATTCATTGATAATTTGGACAAATACACCTGCTTATAATAATGTGATGTTCAAATAACCCACTGGAACTTGAGACAAGTACATGTATGTTGCACACGAAATGATCCCAGACTGTGGAATATCAGTGTGCTAGTACAGAACACTGACATGTGGATGGTTTGCTGGCTACAACTGTTTTACTGCATATAGAAAAGACCAGAATTCAAAAAAATACCCCTGCAAGAGCAAAATGCTTCAGTCTAATCGCTGTGAACAGGAGATGGTCTGTGTTTCTCGTGTTTCTTGATGACCATCAGAATTCACTAACCTGGACAAATTGTTTTTGGTCTATGTTCTCTGATATAGTGGACCAGAGTTACAAAACCCCTGAGTGTCTGAAATCTGCCTAATGTGTCCAATAAGCAGATCTTTTAATTTTATGTAATTATAATTAATATGAACTCTGATCACACAGCTTGAAATAAAGTTTGGTTATACTGTGTACTTTTATTATGCATGTAACACATTTAAAATCATAGACGGAAAGCATACAAAGATATGTGCCAAACTGTTAATGCCTCTCAAGCTGGGATTAGAGATGCGTAGAGAGGGGATTTTAATGCCTTATCTTGCCTAATTCCAAAAAGAAAAAGAAGAAAGGAGTGGGATTAGAAACTAATCAAATCAATCAGTGAGACTAATTATATCATGGAACCAATTATGTAGAACCATGTCTTGGAATTAAAATGAAAAGGAAGGAGATGAAGGGCTGGGTGATTATCTCTGTAATCCAGACAAGGCCCTCCTCCTCTTGGCAGGGCACGTGAACTCTGAGCCTCAGGCATCTGCTTCTTAAGTCATACATGATGGGACAATGTCCAAAGATCTGAGTACCCTGCAGGTGGGGATGACAGAGAGAAGCAAGGTGTGGACGCAGAGATAGGATCTGCCTCCGGTCTCTTACACTAAACCTCTGGTCAAACTCCAGTTTGTGAGAAGCCCTTGCAAAGCATGCAGACCTCTGGCTGGTCTGGTGAGCAGTGATGAAGACTTTTCTAATTCTCCTTGGGCTAACATGCAGACAAGTGGCTAAGGATTCAGAGGCCTGATCATGCTACATTTGGTCATATCACAAGCACAGAATTCTTGCTCAGGTTTCTTTTCATTTTTAGTGTGTGTGTGTGTGTGTGTGTGTGTGTGTGTGTGTGTCTGTGTGTGTGTGTGTCTGTGTCTGTGTCTGTGTGGGTATGTGAATGTATGTGGAAACTATATGCTGACATGAAAATTTTTCTATCACTCTCCTCTTCCTTTCGAGAGAAAAGATCTTTCTGAACAAGGGACTTACCTTTTAGGTAGACTTACTGGCCAGCCAGCCCCAGGAACCTTCATGTCTCTGCCTCCAGGTGCCAGGTCCTACAAGTACAAAACATTTTATTTTCTTTAAAGATGTATGCTTAACATTAAGTACTTATACCAAAGGGAATAAAGAGTCATTCATGAGTGAACATGGTGATCATGTGTATTCACGTTAGCCTGATTGACAGGGTCACTCATGTAGTAGTTGAATGGAAATTCAGAGTTCTAGAACAAAAGACAGTGAGTCACAAACCAAAGCCTTTACCCAGTATGTTAGTGGGACACAGAGGTAGTGGGTCACAAAAGAGAGAGGAGACCTAGGTTTAGGTTTCGGATGCTATCCCATGACATTCTTTGCTTTTGTTGGTGGAAGCTAAGTCCATATATATGAAAAGATTGTTCAAATAAACAAGAGCGTAAAGTCAGATTGAGGCAAATGATAGATGTCCTTCAAGGTAAACAGTACAAGCTTAAGATAATTTGATCTGCCAACCTGCAGTGTTTCTACTATGCATAATCAGACATTTGTAAGTAGTCAGCGAGCCTGTAGAGTTCAACAAGGAACTGGCTTTATGGAGAACTTCAGTTCTCAGCTCCAAGGAAATAAAATAAACACAGAAGAAGAGAGAAATGCAGGGAGAAAGACATGAATAGAAAATGGATAGAACTAAAACCTGTTCTAGAACAATACGAGCTATGTCCCAGGGTGTAGATGCTGTTCCTTCTGAAGTGGGAAGAGTGTTCTTTCTGTGTCACAAGTCAGTGTGGCCTGTCTGCATCCCTACCTTATTGTTATTACAAAGGCAGCCTTGTCATAGAACTCCAGGTACCTCTGGGACTTAGATCTGTCTGGGGTCTGAGCCACCACGCTAGGTGCTAATTTCCACAAAGTTGCAATCAAATTAAAAGTTATATCTGACTCTGAAGCGAGGGGCCACTTGGGACCAGAAATGGCTTGCCTTTTATTTTCCATTCCCAGTATTGTGTAATGAACACAGCATATGGCACATTTTAATTTCAGCAAATATTAATTTTTAATGGGAAGTATACACCTGGCTTTGTATTGTTCCAAAATTATCACAAAGGCCAGAAGTTTTTTTATGTGATTTTGATGCAATTGTAATTAAAGTGAAGAAACCAATACACATATTTTGATAGAAAGTGTGTCACCCAGGTTGCCCTTAAACTCAAGATTCTCTGAATGCTAGAAACTCAGGTGGGCCACTGCACCCAGCAAGTAGTAAATACTCCTCTCTAGTGACTGGGATACTCATCTGCAAAGACACCCATGGGTACAGATTCTCTGTGAAGCATGTTGCATCTTCAATGCAGTAAATTTTCAGAGTCTAGGCTGTTCTTTAGCATCTGCTGGTAATTTGGCCCTCTGAGAAAAATTACAATATAGCTACCAAGACTGAAAGTTAATATGCACCAAGTAAAGGTGAAATTCTATTGTATTATTATCTGGCAATAAAAAAAAATCAATATTTGGTGATTGCCTCAGTGCTTTTATGTATCTAACAATGACCTTAAAGTTCTGGTTTTCCCTTTCTGCCTCCTATGTGTTAGGCTTACAAGTGTGTACTATCACATCAAGTTTTGTGTGACACTGGGAAATGAAAACCAAGCATCATTCTTGTTAGGAAAGCACTCCATTAAAGTAGCTGCATCCTTATTCCTTGTCCTCTATTTAGTGCATGATATTTGTATTCATTCCATTTGTCTGCCCTTGTGGGGAACTTAGGAAGGCGAGAGAGAGAGAGAGAGAGAGAGAGAGAGAGAGAGAGAGAGAGAGAGAGAGAGAGAGAGAGAGAAAGATATAGAGAGCACAGAGATGACACAGGGACAGTGAAAGACAGACGTGTGTGCGCGTGCGCACACACACACACACACAGAGAGAGAGAGAGAGAGAGAGAGAGAGAAACAACAAAATAAGTATAGAAATCACACAAGGTATCACTTCTCAGCTACTTGTAAACACAACTCATTTTTTAATGTTTTTATTACAGAGGCGTCCATATTCTATTTGTAATTCATTTCCCTGAGGGAACTTTAGACCTCACAGGTCTGTTTGCAATTCCTATCAGATTGGAGAGTTGCAGAAAGAACAGAATAATGGAAATTCACAAGTTGCTCAATCTTAACACACACACACACACACACACACACACACACACACACACACAGAGTCTAGTTTCTTGGCCTCACAGTTTCTTACATCTGTAGACCTTGGTGTTTTTAATCTCATACATTTGGTTGGAACTTGATATTCATAACTGGCAGATATGATAAAAATTTAAATCAGAAATTGATGATGATAATGAGCAAGAACAGATGCAAGTATGTAGTTTACACTTTATAACTGAGTCTTCCAGTTTCATTTTGGCTCTTTGTACTGGGACTAGTCTTTGGAGGCAGTGTTCAAGGCTGACTCCCATTCATGCTGAAAAGAATCCCCTGGAGCTCTCCAGCATATCTGAGAATGAAAAAATAGAACAAATAGTTTAGAATTTATATAAATATGTATTTATACTCCATGTGGGAATTCATAATGGGTGGGACAAATCTTGTCACATCAATCTAAGCGGAGCATCAAATAGTTTGAAAGGAGGAACTAGGATCGATAAAATGTCTTCTGGATTCTTAGCATAAATGGACATAGAGAGTTGCTTGAGTGTCACATGACAAAGATCCAGCTACCTAATGGGTGATAGCATTTCCATCTCAATATGTATTGATACTGTCTTGGAAAGTTTTTCCAACATATTTAGTTTACAGAGTAGTAAATATAGGCTACAGTAAAGAAAAAAGAAAGGAGTGCTCCTGGCATGACAGTATGCTCTGCAGTTACTGAGTTGGGATTGTGTTTATCTACACTTGTTTCTCTTCATGCGATGACTGTCTCCTTCCATCATTCTTGACTTTATCTTCTTGAATTATGAGCAAATATAAACCGGTCTTCCCATACATTGTTTCTTGTCAGATATTTGGTCATAACAACCAGTAAGTACACAGTTGTATAGAAATGTGGGCTTTATGAAATGACCTAGGCTATCCTGTTGAACAATCTCCCTGGATGTGGGAGACTGGGATTTTAGGAGTGAATGTCCACATGGTCAATGTGTGTAGGTACTTTCATGAGGCAGAATGTGAGGTAGAAGTCTGCAAGGCATGGAAAGGATGTGAAGGAAAACAAAGGCACGGTGTATTTTCCCTACTCCTCCTTCTGACCTGTCCTTGTGGAAATGAAATAAGATGGTCTTATGAGGATAAGATAACTATTAAGAACTTGGAGCCTTAAAAACCATGATGTTGAGAGCACTTATGAATTATGTTTTATCTTTTAAGAACAAAAGACTTGAAAGATGTCCAATATAAACAAAACATTAGGAATAACCAGCCCTATTATTGCAAATGCTACTTGCATTCTCTGTAAAATCAAGTTATTAAACCAATTAATGTATATCTTTGCAAGCTAAATGCCTGAATATATCATAGAAATCAATCTTTTTTAATATGGATTTTTGGGGAGTCAGAGGGGATTTGATGGGATGCTTATTTTCTGTTCAGTTTGCTTGTCTTTCCTGGGCCTCCAGACTCATGGTTAACAGTGGAGATCCTTTTGTTCTCTACAGCCATGTAAGTGGAGTTATGCAGGGGGCTGGGGAAGTATGTGTCAGCTGCTATGTGTTGATAGTCATTTCTGTTTTTCATGCCATGTTGTCTAGGAAGCTCTCACCATTGAAAGGACATTGGTGATCTCCTCTTTCGGTGTAACAAAGAGTGTATAATTTCAGACTATGTGTTGGGAGAAGTGAATTCTGTATGTCAATCCATCCATCCACCTATCAATCAATCAATCAATCATCTATCTACTATTATCTGTTTCCAACTCTCATCGATCTATAACTATAAATCTTATAAAACTGTCTACCTGCCTATCATCTATCTATCTATCTATCTATCTATCTATCTATCTATCTATCTATCTATCTATCTATCTATCTATCTATCTATCTCCTATATCATTCATCTATCTGTGTGTTTGATTGACTGTCTACCTTTATGCTCTTACAGTTCCCCATCTTGTTTTCTGTATCCATGGCATAGTACTTTCCACTCCCTGGTTGCCATGGAGCCTCTGGATCTCCTGTTTTCTCCACATGGCCTCTCCAGACTCAGATCAAGTTCCTTCCATATTGTTAGTGCTCTGGCCTGTTTTTCAGGATTTTCCTGCTTACAGCAGATGTTCTTCTGGAATGAATTTTTTATTAGATATTTACTTTAATGGCATTAAACATATTATCCTCTTTCCTGATTTCCCCTCCGTAAAACATCCTCCTCCTATCCCCTCTTCCCTCCCCCTGCTCCCCAACCCACCCATTTCCATTCCTAGTACTGGCATTCCCCTACACTGGGGCAAAGAATCTTCATAGGACCTAGGGCTTCTCCTCCCATTGATTATTGACTAGGCCATCCTCTGCTACATATACAGCTAGAGGTACAAAGTTCCACCATGTGTTTTCTTTGATTGGTGGTTTAGTGCCAAGGAGCTCTGGGGGTACTGGTTAGTTCATATTGATCTTCCTCCTATGGGGCTTCAAACCCCTTCAGCTCCTTGGGTACTTTCTCTACGTCCTTCATTGGGGATCTTGTGCTTTGTCTAATGGATGGCTGTGAGCATTCACTTCTGTATTGGACATAGTTCTACCGGAAGATCCAGCAATACCACTCCTGGGCATATACCCAGAAGATGCTCTAACATGTAATAAGGACACATGCTCCACTTTGTTCATAGCAGCCTTATTTATAATAGCCAGAAGCTGGAGAGAACCCAGATGTCCCTAAACAGAAGAATGGATACAGAAAATATGGTACATTTACACAATGGAGTACTACATAGCTATTAAAAACAATGAATTTATGAAATTCTTAGACAAATGGATGAATCTGGAGGATATCATCCTAAGTAAGGTAACCCAATCACAAAAGAACACACATGATATGCACTCACCAAAATGATTTTTTTACAGTCTTTATGATCTGTTCTTCTCACACATTTTCTTGTTCTTACAAAGCTTAGGATGACTGACATTGAGGTCATTTTGCTAGAAAGTGGGACTTGTTTTAAAATGCAAACAGATTTTGGTTTTCTGTTTTTGTTTGTTTGTTGTGTGTGTGCACGCACGTTCATGCAAGCACATGCATGCCATGTGTACGCTCATGTGTATGCATGCATGAGTGGGGTATTTGTCTTCATACTATTCTTCAACACCAGGACATTTGTATATTCTTTCTTTCCCATCTCCACAGAATTTAATGAAGTACTTGGAGGAACTTAATGTAAATAGCTGACATTACTCAATTAAACAGACACAGTATTTTTCTTTTAATGCATCAATTATGTAGTTAGTTATTGATATATTATTAACTTTTTCATATGAAATTCTTTTCCATCCAGGACTGGCTGCCTTGCATGAACAACCCTATAGAAAATGAAAGTTTAGAGACCCTCGCTTAAAGATGATAAAGTACCTTTAGACAGCCGAAGCAAATATCAAACTGAGCGTGGCAGTTTTCTGACTGTGGGGTCACTTATAAACACAAAGGCAATATGCCAGTGACTTCAGCCCCAATTCAGGGTTTTGTATGTGTGAAGTGACTTATGGTCAATGACTTCTTAAGTAACCATCTCTCTGTGAAAGGAGAGAGCGAAGAAGAGGGAGGGGCAAAGGTGGTCTGTCATCATACTGCTTAGGGTACTGGAGTTCCATGTGTCATTTGCCATTGATTCAATTATGACTCAGGAGAAAACCAGTTTTCCACTGTGGCATTTTGTTTTGTGAAAGGCAAGGTTTTAAGATGAACTGTTTCCCAAGCCTGTATACACTTTTCATTGCTGGTACATGCATAGACAGCAGTAGTATCAAGCGTATCACAGCGAGAAAAAAAGAGGGCCCTAGAACTTAAAATCTCTGCTTTTATTCATATTGTCTTTTTTTAAGGTGGATGATTAATAGTCCAAATCAATTCCTAAGATTATTACAGAATTATAAGTGCAGGTGATTGTCAAGCATGCTAAAAACTATCAAGATGCTATCAAAATAACCTCAGGTTTGTGAAAGGAGACTTGGAGTGTTAACTAATGTGTGCTCCATTCAGTATTATCTGGCCCTATGACTGTGGAACTCAGCCACTGAGAGTCTCCCCTGCTCTTCTATGGGAACTGAGTTTGGTTCTGAGCACCTACAACAGGATAGTTCACAACCAGGTGCTGGGGGTTCAAAGCCCTCTTCTGGCCTTTATGAGTACCTGCAAACATATGACTTATATCTAGAACATACACCCCCCACACACAGCGGTGAGGGGGAAGAGGTACATGTGTGCACAAATACACACATGAAGACAGAAAAATAAAAGTAAAATAATTATGTGCATATTTATACAATTTATATATTCATGCTTATAGTTAGAGAAGAGGGAAAACTCAAATATATTTTTGATAGTTAAATTGGTCACACAATCCCAAAAATTGGTGGTGAGATCAATATTCCATTCTTATATAACAAAGCTTTTTTTTTTTAAAGTGTAAAATAGTCTTGTGGTAAATGCACTTAAATATTGATGCATCATTTGGGAGCAAAGGTGCAGCGAGTTTATACCCAGCTTTTCACACAGGTCCACCTAGACAAATGAAGTATAGGGGAGCTGGGATTACTCAGTCTTGATCCGCTGTATTTAGAGCATAACTCGTTAGTCAGATCTGAGTAGCATATAACTGTTTCTGGGAGCTGAATATCTTGATAGTTTAAACAGATAAATGTCTCAGCAAGAGGCAGGGTAAAGTTCAGCACTCTCCCGGCAGCAGAGTATATGTGTTCTGCCTAATTCTCCCCCCTCCAAAACAGGCAGCATACTTCATCATACTGCCCCCCTGCTTATCCATGGGGACCCTTCCTGGAGATTCTGCTTCACATAAGGTTCATATTTGCCTCTCTGCAATCCTTTCTCCTTAAAGAGTCAAACTTCATGTCCTCATCCACACTCAATGTCATCTAGTATCCAATCACCTAGCACTAAGTCAGTCTTGGAGGCAACCTCCTGTAATGATGCTATCTATGGTAACTGGATGTCAAGCCTTCATGACTTTGGGTGTTCATGTCTGCCATGTCTGCCATTCGACAAAATTCAAAATAAACTGTTCTTGAAGGGAATAAAAATAGGCATGATAGTGCAGTACATCTGTTATCCAAGCCCTTGGATGTCACCTGCCAGATCTCTCAACAGTCTGTGGACAACTACACAGTTGTTCTAGTCAGACATATTTATTAGTTCTTTAAAAGCTATGGAATCTGAAACAGATATTGTCTTTCTGATGCCTAAACTGTGGCTTGTACAATAAGGTATTCTGCATATTTTAAGTTAATCTGTTTAATAATTAGAATATCCATTCCCTCTTTTAGGCAAAGATTTTATACTAGCCTTTAAAAAAAATAAATTGCTGCAGAAGAACCTAGGACCTTCCTCTGTTAGGCAACTGCTCTACCCCTGAGCTAAATCCTTGGCCCCTACATAGGATTGTAACATGGCATTGATTCTGGTGAACTTGAGTCTTCCTTCCATCATTTGAATTTTTTCTATTGAGGTTAATTGAACTCTTTAAATTTTTTGTATGATGATTTGACTTCCTGCTCCAGCTTTATTTCTGTTACTATAATTAAACTTAGTGGAATAAATGGTTTATGTTGCTTACATTGCAGATCATAGTCTATCACTGAGGGAAGTCAGGATAGGAATTCAAACAAAAACTGGCACAGAAAGTTCAAAGGAATGCTCTTCCTGGCCTACTCCTAAGTCCATCTTTAGTTAGCTTTCATATACAGCCCAGGCCTACCCATCCAAGGAATGGCGCTGCCTACCGTGGGCAGAACCTCCTATATGAATTAATAGCCAAGAAATCCCCTATATACATGCCCACGGGACAAACTGATCTGTGCAATCTCTCAGTTGAAATTCCCTTCTCAGGTGAGTTTAGGCTCTGTCAAGTTGACAGTTAAAGCTTACTAGTCTATTTCTCCACCCATTCTGAAGCCAGAAGCCCTAGAAACAATATTCCTTTACCATCTTAGTGTCCATTGTGGGCATCCCAGAGTGACTGAGTCAGTCCTATTGTCTGGTAGCTTTTCTCTCCCATGCTACCAGCCTGCTTACCATTTAAAAGCCCAGATTCTCCATCTAATGCACACCTGTTTATTCTTTACAAAATATAATGGACTTACCTATCCCAGGATAAGTCTCCAGCTAAAGAAATCTGGAATGAAAAGAAGCTTGCTTTGTAGAGAAGGATGACAATAAGTTGTTTTTTTCCTCTTCAAGATTATAGCAAGTTAAAAACAACAACAAAAACAGAGCAACACACTCTGCTGTGTGTTTTAGATTCATGTTGCTGCCTGCTTTTGTTTGTCTGTTTTCTTCATCTAGAAGGACATGTTGTATTGGGACGGAGGACTCTCATACCTGATGGGAAAGATTGTTTTAAAGTTATAAAACATGTCTGTCCCTCTTGAGCAATAGTCCATGGGGGCAATCACATATCAAAATAAAAACAAGAGGGTGGTAATACAGCAAGCATGGCATGATTCAATAACTCTACAAGATTGCTTTATTGGTTAGGTAATGAAGCGTGCTGGGGAATTTCTCCCAAACATGACTCAACACACCGCCAACTAACATTTGAAATGACTGCACAATGAGTTTCAGAAGCATAGAATGAGGTGAACTGTTAAATCACTACTAGATTGGAAAATGTCCCTAAGGTTCTTCGTGTCACTTCCTGGACAACCTGACCCATGGTTGTTGAGGGGATGCCAGAAGACATCCAGTTTATCAAATGTGCTTCATATTGAGCCACATACTGTTGTTGCTTGATGGAACTGCATCCAAGCCACAAAACAATTCTCATCTAAAGGAGATTCCATCTCCTATCTATAGCATTTTAAAATGAATGATTAATTTCTGGTATTTTTTTTTATAGTCTGGTTTCCCTCAAGTGTTAAGGGGAGGTTTGGGAAGAGCAGTTTCTGTCGTGTCTCTATGCAGTTTTTTTTTTTCAGATGACTACATGTGGTCATTTTATGAGCATGCAATTATTCTAAGCGATTTTGTGTGATTATTTGCATGGGCTGTTCATCAGAATACAGATGCATCTGTGACCTACATACAAATGACAGAACATTCTCTGAGTACCTGAATCAGTGGTAGAAAAACCTCCTTCCATTCATAGTTCCAAACTGTGCATTCGAAAATAATTTATGTGATTTATAATAACAACTTGGATTCATTGCTCATCATATGAATGGGTGCTTAGAATAGTAAAATATGTTTAGGGTATCCTTTTAGTAGCAGATGGTAGATGGATTTTGTTTAGTGACAATACTGCTTCCCACAATAATGGTCAAGTATCTTTCCTACCCCCACACCATTCTGAGAATGGGTCAGAGCTTCAATGTTATGTTATCCATTTTACAGATGAGAAGACTGAGACTCACCTGCTGAGCCACTTCTCTAAGTCACCACTTTTCGACAGAGTAAGGGCTAGGTTTACAGCACCTGGGGCAACCTGGTTCTTTTTCCTTCATGCTCCCCATTTTCTATTGATGGTTGATATATATATATATATATATATATATATATATATATATATATATATATATATATTTATTTATTTTAGTTTTTTTTTAATGACATACCATGTCTGAGTGAATCTTATCTACTTTCTCCTCAGTGGGCTGAGTTCCAGTAATTTCATTTTAAAGGCCCATGCACTATAGGCACTCTTTCCAAACCAGTTTTAATTTGTCCCTTTGAAGTGATACACTGGTGCCAATAATGCACCTGAGTTGTGACACTTTCATATTGCCTTGAATGACGAACACGGAGTGCACTGCATACCTAAATCAGTGAACCCCTAACAGGGAATCCCCTGGCATTTCTCCCCAGACCACAATATGATAGATACAAAGGGAAAAACCTCTGGGTGAGGAATTCTCTCCTCCCACAAAATGAGTCTTCATTATACCTTTAATTCTATAGGATAATGGTTAAAGGAGACCCCTGCCCTTGCCTTTACTCTGTATTCTTTTGCAACATAAGAGATATCACGGGCATCTCATGGCAGATCTCCGCTCAGTAACCCAAACTGGTCCCTAGTTTCCTACCGTATTTTCTTTACATGTTTGCTATACTTCCCTCTGTGTGTAATTCAAATGTGGAGAACCACCCATGGAAGGCATTCTTTTTCAGAAAACCCTTTTGTAAGACATCTCCACCTTTCTTCATGCCTTACACTAAGAAAATCTGGGCTGAGTTGCTCAGCTGTTAAAGTATGATGCTGTTTGTTGCAAGTAGATGCTCATCCCCTTCCTCTGGGCAACTTTCCCCATCTTGGTAGTTAAAAGAATCGCTTTCTTCCTGTGTAGAGAACAAATCAGATGCCATCTGGGAGTCTGGTTCCTTGTTCAGCCCCCTTACTTTCACATAACATTATTCACATTGATTTTATACCTAGTGCAGAGAACAGTCTTGCTCATTCCCTCCTTCCTTTCCACTTTCACTCCTTTTCCCTAACTTTATATGACAATTATCTATCATTAGTATTTGTGTTTATGTGTTAGTCGTGTACATGTGCACACGTGTGTGGGTGGGGGGGTGCACATGCACATGAGTGTGTACTTGCGTGTGTGGGGGGGCAGATGTCACCACAGTTGTCTTCCTTAATTGTTCTTCATATTATTTTTGACACAGTCTCTTACTGAGTGTTAATGATCACCAGTTGGTTAGATTGACAGGACAGCAAGCCTCAGACATCCTCCTTTTACTCTTCAATGATGCAAACACCTCCACAACACACTTTCAATTCTTGAATGTGTTCACAAGTGCCTGCTAGGTCACTTGTTCTTATTTGAGGAACTTTACCTAAGGACATATGTATACTCTTGAACTCTTCACAGAAGCACAACTCTGTCTACCTCCCAGAATCTTCAATGTCTCTTACATAAATATCAATTTCATTGCTATTTCTTGAATTGTAGTTTAGTAAATGGCCTTAGGTCTCTGTTCCCTATCTTTTTCACATTTCAAGTTAAAAACCTTGACTAGCCTGAGGGAAGAAGTGGGACATCTCTGAACTGGTAAACATGATGCTGTGTGCAATCTAAACATCAGGATTTCGGCTGCAGACCTAAAGGTTTCTGTTCTCTGGATGGCCCAGTAAAGCAGGGAAAGAGGAAACCATGGGTCCTCCCTAAGGCAGGAGGCCAGATGCTCATCCTGTACCACTTATATATTGGCAATTAAGTGAGCTGCATATCATAGAAAGGGTATTTCAAGGTACCTGCACCTGTAAAGAATGCCTACTTTAGATGCATATATGTGTGAAGAATAGAGGACAGCTTCAGGAGCCAGCCTCTTTGAGACTTTGAGATTGTCTCAGATTTCATCAATTAGTGTAAACTAGAAGTCCATTGAGTCTTGGGTATTCTCTTGTCTCTGATTCCCCAGAGCTGGAGTCATAGGCACAGATCACCAAACATGGAATTTTTCCATCACTCTGGGATCAATTGCAGGTTCTCCTGCTTCTGAAACGAGCTCTTCATATACTTTGCTATCTTCCCAGTCCTTAACACTAGAATGAATATGATGGAGTGGTGCTGGTCCACAGCCTAGCATTGAAATCCTGGTAAAGCTGAGACAGAAAATCTTCATTGAGGCTAAAGTTTCAAAACAATGAATGAGAACAACGGCAAAATAGAGAGTGAACACTTAACCAAGTGGGTGGTTATGGTCAGGGTGACATTACAATGGCAGGAAGGTAGAACAGTTATATAAATATACCAACCATGTGACTTGTGCCCCCCAAAAAGAATAATATGACCCTGGTTTTGAGGTCACCTGGTTATACTCACTTCTCTCATTTGTGTTGCGATGCCTCAGTGGGGAAAGTCAAGCTTTTTATGAATGATAAAATAGCAGCTGCAACTACTACAGAAAATTCAACGCTGTAACTGTTGTTTTTATCCTGGATGAGACCTAGAGATTTATAGGGAACCCAACAATTCCAATGGTCTGGTAATGTTTCCAAGCTATATTGGTGTATGTGTACATTATGTCAGGCTTCCTGTGCTTAAATGCTCAAACTCATAAGTTACATGGTATAAAGGCCTAAAACCATGATATCTAGAAACACTCAACTGTAGTTTCTGCTTAGTTCATTTCCAGTCAATAATGAGTTGAGCTTGAAGTGTTTCCTTAATCTGCTATTGTTTTGTTTCCCTATCTATAAGGTGGAGGTGGTGGGGATGGCAATGATGATGGTGGTGGTGGTTGTGGTGGTGGTGATGCCTGTGCAGTGGCTGCTGATGTAAATGATGATGATAATGGTGTGACAGTAGTTGTGATGATGATGTGTTGATGGAGCTGATGATGATTTATGATGATAATAGTGGTGATGGTAGCACACAACCATGAA
Source organism: Mus musculus (assembly GCF_000001635.26). Classification (NCBI taxonomy): domain Eukaryota; kingdom Metazoa; phylum Chordata; class Mammalia; order Rodentia; family Muridae; genus Mus; species Mus musculus. Next base: position 6,603,367 of record NC_000082.6, read on the forward strand.
TATGTAAGAAAGGCTCCATTATGTATCATGTCTTTACATAGACTTGAAATACATTGTGCACTTAATAAATATTATTTCTAATTTCAACAAGTTCCAGCCAAGTGAGATTTCTGTTCTCAGGTCACATCCCAAAGCAGTATTAGGGATAACTTGGAACTGCTATGTGTGTATATACTGGTGAAAACAGTTCCTGGTTCCTACTACATATTTCCTGAATTCTTGATAAACTCTAGAAGGTTAAAGTTTGAGCACTCATGAACTTGGGTAAAAGTGAAGAACATTCTGAGTCACAAAAGTGTGGGAGTTCTCTCCAGGTGGTCCTGCATAATAGATCATGAGCTACAGAGAGCTCTATATTGCTTAATTCAGAATTACAGGGAATGAAACACTGCTTAATTCTGAAGCAGCAACAACTCCAGACCCCTGATGCTTAAGTGAGAAGCCCAGATAACACCCCTAATTCGAACTGCAGCCACCCTAACCGAGATAGCAGCTGTCTCTGCTCAATGATACATCAATCTGTTCTTTCTTGACTAGTGCTTTGCGTTTCTGTGCCCAGAACAAATGAGTTATTTTGGCTTTAATTTTGTACTTTTAACTAATTAAATTGTATATGTGAGCTAAAATATTTATATGCCCAAGATAATGAAAATAACACATGATAAATGGACCCAGGGTGAGAAAAGTAACAAAGATTTAAGAGTACCA
>NC_000082.6:8266574-8291574 GCF_000001635.26 Mus musculus
TGAACATAAAGATAGCATTGACTGAATCCAGTGGGCTATGAAAAGAGGACAGGAAACATGCAGGGGATGTAGGGGAGGGAGGTGCACATTGGAAGTAGTGAAATGTGCAGGGGATTTAGGGGAGAGTGGTGGATGTTGGAAACAGAATGGGGGGGTCAACATGATGGTCAAAACACTTTGTATATAGTAACAAATTCTCAAAGAGTGTGAACAAAGGTAAATAAAAACTTGATTCTTTATTAAGTGTATGGATGTTTTATGTGCATGTATTTATGTACACCACATGCATATAGTGACTATGGAGGCCAGAAAGGGGTGTTGGATCCACTAGCAGTTGAGTTCCAGATGGCATGAGCCATCATATGGGTGCTGGGAATTGAACTACTGTGTTTTTTATCAAAAACAACAGAGGCTGGAGAAATTGGTTCTGAAGTTAAGAGCTCACACTGCTCTTCTACAGGACTGGAGTTTGGTTCCCAGTTCCCGTTCACAGCAGCTCACAACTGCCTGAAACTTCAGATCCAGAGGATCTGGTGCCCCCTTCTGCCCTCTGAGAGTAACTACAGTCATGTGTATATACCACACATAAACACACAGACTTTAAAATTAATAAGGTAAGTCTAAAAAATGATAATTCTCTATGTGTTACAGTATCCCACTTTTGTTAATCATAATGTGGAAGATATGGACACAGGAGTTCTAGAGTTCAAGGCTATCCTAAGCTATATAAAACTTTGTCTCAAACACACACACATATCATGCACACACTTAAACAAACTGATGGTTGTGATTTTTAGTTCTTTAGCAAACACGTTAAGCATCACACAGGGGCAGAGTAAGAGGTTCCAACCATCCATACACTACTAGCTAAGCCTATATAGTAGAATTCCAGGATTCCTTTCTCTGGTTAGACATGTATAGAGAACTTCAAGGGACAATATATATGGAGGCTTAATTAAAATGAAGGGTTTTATGTAGAGATCAGAAGACAGATCTGGAATAAGTCTTTGGTGATATTATTTTAAATATGTTTCTCGACATTTCTGAGCCTTGGGTCTCTTGATTGTATGATGTACCATAAATCATTAGTATGTGTTTTTAGAACACCTGCTATGCACCCTGCATGCAAGACACAGTGTGAACTTTCCAGGTAGGACACCTTTCTTTGTATACCATTAGACAATTGCACAGCCCTTCTGAGCTTCCATTTTCCATCTACAAAATGAGGGATTTTCCACTACACAAGTGGTTTTCAGTCCTAGCTCCAAAATAAAATCACCAGGATCATTTTAAAATATCCAGGTGTCCAGGCTTTGTGCCCAGAGATACTGGTTTGATCTGAGTCTCTGCTCTTGTTATTGCCACCTTTTAAGTTCTCTCAGATGATTCTCATACAAAAATTTCATTGAAAAGCACTGTATCCAGTGGGAAGCACCTTGCAAAACAGCAGCCTGGGCCCTTATTTTTAAAAAGTAATTTGAATAGGCATTCAAACTACCTGTTTTCCTGCAAAAGTATCCTGAGATAGTACTTGAAAGGGAACAATTAATCCTTCATCAGAAAATTGTGAAAATTCAATTCAAATATAAAAAAATTCAGCCTCTGTTTTAAGGGGAAACTCACTAAAACACGTTTTTATTACTCTGACGTTGTTCAACAAACTCTTGTGTGCTGCCATGCTTTTGGTAGGACACTTATCCCCAAGTTGAAAAAAATAATCTAGGGGGAAAAGTATCAATTTTATTTTGTGAAAATACTTGATGGAGTTAATGAGTATGTGTTTTTAATAGTTCCCCTGGGAAATGTTATACAGTAAATATAATTGAAAGTAGGAGATGGAGCTGATTATTCATCAAGCATAGATTTTAAGAATCCAATTATGAAAAGAATGATGCAATGTAGAACACAGAATGACTGCTAACAAAGCAACACATTTGCTCAAGTGTTTTAGAGAGCTCTCAAGTCTGCAAGATTGATAAAAATTACCGTACCGATCTCTTACTCAGCCTTTGTTATTTGCTATGTCTGGTCCTCATAAAAAGAATAGAATACATCCTTATTTCAGAATTCTTGAAGAGAGAAAAATAACTCATATTCTCTGAAAAGGCTGAACTATAAAATAATGAAGAGCAAGGCCGGGAGTCATAGACCCATAGTCCCAGATACTTGGGGGACTGTGACAGAAGGATTGCAAATTAAAGCTATTCCTGGGTGATTTCAAGGCGAGCCTTGGCAGTTTAATAACACCATCTCTCAAAATTAAAAACAGTATAAAGAAACTTGAAGGTAGAAATGCATGGCGAAGAGGTTGTCTAGCATGAGAGTCCTTAGGTTCAGTCCCCAACCAACATTTGCAAAAAAAGATGAGAGAGAGAGAGAGAGAGAGAGAGAGAGAGAGAGAGAGAGAGAGGAAACACTGGTTTTTCAAGACACTGAACATCAGGCAGCAGAAGAGAATAAGGCCTGTAAGACAAAACACCAGTGAGAAAAGCCCTGGGGCTTCCCACGCATCTTAAAAGATGTCCACAAATGAGGATTCCAGAGCTGAATGGTAAAGTTCCAGGCAGATCAAGGTAGCCGGAGGTTACAGGTCAGGGAACTGGGAGGAGATTTACAGAGGTCTCTCAAAGTGCTATGTAGCACATAGGCTTGAGAAACATCTCAAAGTCAAGACCAAACACTTCTATAAGCCAACCTAAGCACCTATCATTTAAAGTACATAGTTTGACACACTAATGAGGAGCATCACTATATGGATATGTAAATATATATATATGTACATGTGTATATATATGGAGATATATGTGTATATGTGTTAGTTATTCTTAACATTATTCCTGACTCATATAACCAATCTTGGTCATGACCCAAGAAACAAAAGCTACTTCCAAAACCAACTGCACTCCAGAACACCTCATAGATCTATATAGAAACACAAAAGCAGTCTAGAGACCAGAACAACCAGCATCCTATCAAACAAGTCAGCAATACAAACACAAAAGAGAACACAGCCCATGAAGAAGGAAAAAGCAATCAATAAAGGCAGCCTGACTCAGACACATCAAGACAAAGCCATTATTACAATTGTTGTTCAAGTCAGACTTGGTGGTATAGACATGTAAATTCAGCAATGTGGGAGGCTGAGGCAGGAGGATTACAAGTTTAAGGCCCCAGGAACAGATTGAGTAAAAAATAAAATAAATAAAAAATAAATTCCGTGCAACTTAGTGAGACCCTAAATTAAAATAAAATATTAAAAGGAGGCTAGAGAGATAGCTCAGCAGTAGGATGCTTGACTAACATGTACAAAGTCATGTGTTTCATCCCCAGCACCTCATGAGAAAAGCACAGAGCTGTATTTCCCATATTCAGAGTCAAGTAGAATCAGAGAAGACACTGCAAAAGGTCTAAAACTAAGTGCACGTAGAACAGGACTCGCCAAAAATAACAGTCCAGAGTTTCAAGATGCAAGTGTCTGCACTACAAGTCAACCTCAGTCAACTTCACATATTCAAAACTGAAGGACCCAACAGATAGAAAGTTGATAGAAACATCTTTAGAGAAAATTAATGGTCCAGAAGTTTGGACGTCTGATGAAAACTATAGGCTCAAATCCAACAATTTCAACAAACTATGTTAGGAAGGAAGGAAGGAAGGAAGGAAGGAAGGGAGGGAGGGAGGGAGGGAGGGAGGGAGGGAGGGAGGGAGAGGGAGGGAGAGAGGGAGGGAGAGAGAATATAACAAAACATAATAATCAAATTTATCAGAACCTTGATAAAGACAAATTTAATTAAAATAATTAAACAAACAACTAGATTGGAAAGATGGCTCAGCTTGCTGCCAAGCCTAATTGCCAATTTCAGTCTCCAAGATCCACAGAGTAAAAGGAGAGAACTGACTCACTGGATGTCCTCTGACCTCCACACAGCCACTGTACACATGTGCACACAGTGGGAATACATGAAGAAATGAATAAAGAAATGAAGAGATAGAGTAAAACATCTTGTAAAATGAAGGAGAATAAAAAAGAATGGTGACAGGTCTCTCTCCAGACAGAAACAACACAGACAGAGATACAGTGGCCAACATACAAGTCAACCTCCTCATCTTTAAATGAGGAAAGAAAAGGAGCTAAGACATCCGCAGCCAGAACTAGAACTAAAAGAAGCAAATTCACCCAAGAGGAGTAGATGGCAGGAAATAATCAAACTCAGGGCTGAAATCAACCAAGTGGAAACAAAAAGAACTATTCAAAGAATCAACCAAACCAGGAGCTGGTTCTTTGAGAAAACCAACAAGATAGATAAACCCTTACCCAGACTCACTAGAGGGCACAGGGACAGTATCCTAACTAAGAAAACCAAAAGTGAAAAAGGAGACATAACAACAGAATCTGAGGAAATCCAAAACATCATCAGATCCTACTACAGAAGGTTATACTCAACAAAACTAGAAAACCTGGATGAAATGGACAACTTCCTAGACAGATACCAGAACAAAGTTAAATCAGGATCAGATTAATGATCTAAACAGTCCCATTTCCCCTAAAGAAATAGAAGCAGTCATCAATAGACTCCCAACCAAAAAAAGCCCAGGACCAGATGGGTTTAGTGCAGAGTTCTATCAGACCTTCAAAGAAGACCTAATTCCAACTCTTCTCAAACTATTCCACAAAATAGAAACAGAAGGTACTCTACCCAATTCATTCTATGAAGCCACAATTACTCTGATACCTAAACCACACAAAGATCCAACAAAGAAAGAGAACTTCAGACCAATTTATCTTATGAATATCGATGCAAAAATACTCAATAAAATCCTCGCAAACCGAATCCAAGAACACATCAAAACGATCATTCATCATGACCAAGTAGGCTTCATCCCAGGGATGCAGGGATGGTTTAATATACGGAAATCCATCAATGTAATCCACTATATAAACAAACTCAAAGACAAAATCCACATGATCATCACATTAGATGCTGAGAAAGCATTTGACAAAATCCAACACCCCTTCATGATAAAAGTTTTGGAAATATCAGGAATTCAAGGCCCATACCTAAACATAATAAAAGCAATCTACAGCAAACCAGTAGCCAACATCAAATTAAATGGAGAGAAACTTGAAGCAATCCCACTAAAATCAGGGACTAGACAAGGCTGCCCACTTTCTCCATACCTATTCAATATAGTACTTGAAGTTCTAGCCAGAGCAGTTCGACAACAAAAGGAGATCAAGGGGATACAAATTGGAAAGTAAGAAGTCAAAATATCACTATTTGCAGATTATATGATAGTATATATTATTGACCCCAAAAATTCCACCAGAGAACTCCTAAACCTGAGAAACAGCTTCAGTGCAGTAGCTGGATATAAAATTAACTCAAACAAGTCAATGGCCTTTCTCTACACAAAGAATAAACAGGCTGAGAAAGAAATTAGGGAAACAACACCCTTCACAATAATCACAAATAATATAAAATACCTTGGTGTGACTCTAACTAAGCAAGTGAAAGATGTGTATGATAAGAACTTCAAGTCTCTGAAGAAAGAAATTGAAGAATATCTCAGAAGATGGAAAGATCTCCCATGCTCATGGATTGGCAGGTTTAATATAGTAAAAATGGCTATCCTGCCGAAAGCAATCTACAGATTCAATGCAATCCCCATCAAAATCCCAACTCAATTCTTCACTGAGATAGAAAGGGCAATTTGCAAATTCATCTGGAAAAATAAAAAACCTAGGATAGCAAAAACTATTCTCAACAATAAAAGAACCTCTGGTGGAATCATCATGCCTGACATTAAGCTGTACTACAGAGCAATTGTGATAGAAACTGCATGGTACTGGTACAGTGACAGACAGGTAGATCAATGGAATAGAATTGAAGACCCAGAAAAGAATCCACACAGCTATGGTCACTTGATCTTTGACAAGGGAGCTAAGACCATCCAGTGGAAAAGAGACAGCATTTTCTTTTTTTTTTCTTTCCATTTTTTATTAGGTATTTAGCTCATTTACATTTCCAATGCTATACCAAAAGTCCCCCATACCCACCCACCCCCACTCCCCTACCCACCCACTCCCCCTTTTTGGCCCTGGCGTTCCCCTGTTCTGGGGCATATAAAGTTTGTGTGTCCAATGGGCCTCTCTTTCCAGTGATGGCCGACTAGGCCATCTTTTGATACATATGCAGTTAGAGTCAAGAGCTCCGGGGTACTGGTTAGTTCATAATGTTGATCCACCTATAGGGTTGCAGATCCCTTTAGCTCCTTGGGTACTTTCTCTAGCTCCTCCATTGGGAGCCCTGTGATCCATCCATTAGCTGACTGTGGGCATCCACTTCTGTGTTTGCTAGGCCTCGGCATAGTCTCACAAGAGACAGCTACATCTGGGTCCTTTCGATAAAATCTTGCTAGTGTATGCAATGGTGTCAGCGTTTGGATGCTGATTATGGGGTGGATCCCTGGATAAGGCAGTCTCTACATGGTCCATCCTTTCATCTCAGCTCCAAACTTTGTCTCTGTAACTCCTTCCAAGGGTGTTTTGTTCCCACTTCTAAGGAGGGGCATAGTGTCCACACTTCAGTCTTCATTTTTCTTGAGTTTCATGTGTTTAGGAAATTGTATCTTATATCTTGGGTATCCTAGGTTTTGGGCTAATATCCACTTATCAGTGAGTACATATTGTGTGAATTCCTTTGTGAATGTGTTACCTCACTCAGGATGATGCCCTCCAGGTCCATCTATTTGGCTAGGAATTTCATAAATTCATTCTTTTTAATAGCTGAGTAGTACTCCATTGTGTAGATGTACCACATTTTCTGTATCCATTCCTCTGTTGAGGGGCATCTGGGTTCTTTCCAGCTTCTGGCTATTATAAATAAGGCTGCTATGAACATAGTGGAGCATGTGTCCTTCTTACCAGTTGGGGCATCTTCTGGATATATGCCCAGGAGAGGTATTGCTGAATCCTCCGGTAGTACTATGTCCAATTTTCTCAACAAATGGTGCTGGCACAACTGGCGGTTATCATGTAGAAGAATGCAAATTGATCCATTTTTATCTCCTTGTACAAAGCTCAAGTCTAAGTAGATCAAAGACCTCCACATAAGACCAGATACATTGAAATTAATAGAGGAGAAAGTGGGGAAAACCCTTGAAGATATGGGCACAGGGGAAAAATTCCTGAATAGAACAGCAATGGCTTGTGCTGTAAGATCAAGAATTGACAAATGGGACCTCATAAAATTACAAAGCTTCTGTAAGGCAAAAGACACTGTCAATAAGACAAAAAGGCCACCAACAAATTGGGAAAGGATCTTTACCAATCCTAAATCTGATAGGGGACTAATATCCAATGTATACAAAGAGCTAGAAATTCAAATAACCCCATTAAAAATGGGGTTCAGAGCTAAACAAAGAATTCTCAACTGAGGAATACCGAATGGCTGAGAATCACCTGAAAAAATATTCAACATCCTTAATCATCAGGAAATGCAAATCAAAACAACCCTGAGAGTCCACCTGACACCAGTCAGAATGGCTAAGATCAAAAATTCAGGTAACAGCAGATGCTGGTGAGGATGTGGAGAAGAGGAACACTCCTCCACTGCTGATGGGATTGCAAGCTTGTACAACCCCTCTGGAAGTCAGTCTGGAGGTTCCTCAGAAAATTGGATATAATACTACCAGAAGATCCAGCAATACCTCTCCTGGCCGTATACCCAGAAGAAGTTCCAACTGGTAATAAGAACACATTCTCCACTATGTTCATAGCAGCCTAATTTATAATAGCCAAAATCTGGAAAGAACCCAGATGTCCCTCAACAGAAGAATGAATACAGAAAATGTGGTACATTTACACAATGGAGTACTGCTCAGCTATTAAAAACAATGAATTTATGAAATTCTTGGACAGATGGATGTATCTGGAGGATATCATCCTTAGTGAGGTAACTCAATCACAAAAGAAGTCATTAGATATGCACTCACTGATAAGTGGATATTAGCCCAGAAACATAGAACATCCAAGATACCATTTGCAAAACACAAGAAAATCAAGAAGTGGGAAAACCAATGGGTGGATACTTCATTCCTCCTTAAAATAGGGAACAAAATACCCCTGAAAGGAATTACAGAGTCAAAGTTTGGAGCTAAGACGAAAGGATGGACTATCCCGAGACTACCCTACCTGGGGATCCATCCCATAATCAGCCACCAAACCCAGACACTATTGCATATGCCAGAAGGATTTTGCTGAAGGGACCCTGTTATAGCTGTCTCGTATGAGGCTATGCCCCAGTACAGGGGAATGCAAGGGCCAAGAAGCAGGAGTGGGTGGGTAGGGGAGAATGGCAGAGGGAGGGTATAGGGAACTTTTGAACATTTGAAATGTATAAAAGAAAATATCTAATAACAAATAAATATATAAAAATAGAGAGAGAATGACTCTCTCTCCCCTGAGAGATATCAATTACCACTCTCTTCAGTAAGAGGTGGGACCAGGAAATTGCCTGCTTCATGGACACCAGAATTGTGGTTGGCAGGTCTTGAGCAGGCAACCAAAGCCGCTGTGAGCTCATGAGTGTGGTACCCATGTCATGTTCAGAAGACTATTTCATCACCCACATCTTCCAGCAATAACATTTTCTCTGTCTCCTCTTCTATGATGTTATGGGAACCATTCTGAAGTAAATTGTGTGTGTGTGTGTGTGTGTGTGTGTGTGTGGTGTGTGGTGTGTGTGTGGGGTGTGTGTGTGTGTGTGTGTGTGTGTGTGTGTGTGTGTGTGTTTAGATTTGTGGTATGCCACTCCAGCAACAATTAGGGGCGAGAGGAATGCATGTTCTTCACACGTGTATTAGAAAGAAGGAAGGTCCTTAATCAACATCCCTAGGAAAAACAAAACAGAAAAGAAAATAAGCAAAGTGAGCAGAAAAAAAGAAAATGAATGTGTTATTTGGTTTTATTAGAGCTGTGTCAAAACACTGAATATTAACTACTTTGAGGGAGGAATTGTTGCCTTGGCTCAAGATCCGAACGCTCAGTCAGTGGTTGCCTTGTCCTGTGCACCGGGAGAGAACATGATGTTGGGGATATCATGCTGCAGAAGTTCCTCACCTCCTGGTAGACCAGAAGGAGGGAGAGAAACAGGAGCAAGACACCTGCACGCATAACCACTGTAATCTCCTTCCCTAGCTAGGCTGCACCTCCTCAACTAAAGTTTCCTCCAGCTCTCAAAGTAGTGCCACCTGCTGGGGACTAAGCTTCAATATAGGAATCATTTCAGAAGAGAGGTAGCATTTTGTATGCAAACCACAATAATAAAGATCACAGTAGAAATCAATGAAATGGGGATCAATAAAACCAAAAGCTTCTTCTTTGACAACAAAAAAAACCCTCAATCATATTGATAAACCTCTATTTAGATGTACAATGAAAACCACAACAGAAGGCATAAATTACTAAGATTAGAAATGAGAAGGGGACTATTGACACAGATGGTAAAAAAAATAATAAAGAAATATTATGAACACCGTATTGAACTTTATGTCAATAAGTCCAACAACTCAAATAAAAATAAATACACAATTACAAAAATTGATTGCATTTCCATACAAGCAAACGATTGGAGTTGAAGTTTTAAAATAAATAGTGTCTACAGTAGCATCAAAAACATAAAATGTCGGAATAAATCTGACTGACGACATACAGTAGGACTTCTCTGACATGTACAAGACATTGCTGAAAGAAATTAAACAAGATCTAAACAGATAGCAAGGGGGGAAAAAGCCTTGTTCATGGATTGAAGTGAGTTAAAATGTCGATCGTCCCTCGGCTGGCCTATAGATCCAACAGAAACCCAGTCAGAATCACAGAAGTCATACACACAGAGACTGAAAGGCTGGCACTGAAGCCAGAGTGAAATGCAAAGATTTCCGTGGCTTCAAAAGGCGCTTCAGAGAGCAACTTCCCAAAAGGAGAGCCAGAAAGCTACTGCTGCCTTCACACTTCTCAATAAGAATCATTTAAGTTGCATTTGCTCAAACTATGAATGGGTACTACTTTTCCCAAACCTAATTTTACAATAAAATAAGAAGCTAGGGAGGTAATTCAGTTTGTAAGTTCTTGCTTCACATAAGCATAAGGACCTGAGTTCAATCCCAAAACCTCACATTTGCAGCTGGAAATGGTGGTGCACACTTGTAATCCCAATGCTGGTGAAGCAGCAATAGACAGACTCCTGTGCTCATGGTCAAGCCAGCTTAGCCAATAGACAAGTTCAATCTAAAGAGACCCTGTCTAAAAATAAATCAAAGTGGACAACACCTGAGAAAGGATAAGAGAGGGTGACCAGCCCTTCCACTCACATGTTCACATATAAACTCACACACTCACATGTGCTTGCACATGTGTGTGTGCACACGCACACTCAAAATAAAATAGTAACAGGTAACCAAAACACCATCTCAATAATGACAGTAAGTTTTTCTGGATCTCAATTTGCTGATCTGCATATTAGCAATGGCAATATCTGCATTCAACTGTACAATGCACAGATGTGATTATTGTTGGACAGTAACTCATTCCTTCACTGAGCAAAGATTTAAGCTCATACCAGATACTGCAAACCTGGTTAAAAGCCCATAGCTGGGTAGTTCATAGATACTAGAGGGATCCTGTTATTGTCCTTTCATTAAATGGATATTCATGTCAAGCTGCTTCTAATATTTAGCCTTAGACTTAGACACTGGCCAGAGAGGCTTCTTCTTATAAAGAGAACCATACTTGATAACATGCTGAGAAGAAATCACTAAGGAGTCCTAGTCCTACACGAAATATTATCTGCCTGTCCCATCTTAGTTAGGTCTCGTTCTGGTAGTAAGGCACCGTGGCCATAAGCAGATTCTAGAGGAAAATGTCTATGCTGTCTTTACTTACACATCACAGCCCATAGTTGAAGAAAGTCAGGGCAGAAACTCAAGGCAGGAACCTGGATGGAAGAACTGATACAGAGGTCATGGAGGAGTGCTGCTTTCTGGCTTTGCTCCCAAAGGCTTGCTCAGTTCGCTTTCTATACACCCTTGGACCACCTGACCAAAGGTGCCACCCACAATGGGCTGGACCTCTTGCATCAATCACTAATTAAGAAAATGCGACACAGGCTTCTTCTCCACAGGTCATTCTGGTGGAGGCAATTTCTCAATTAAGATTCTTTCTTGCCAAATGGAACCAGGTTCTGTTAGGTTGACATAAAACTACCCAGTACACACCTCAACCTCAGAGCTCAGGGTGGGCAGAGAGATGGGCAGAGCTGGAAAATGAGCTGGAGGGTGCTATGAAACAGGAAATGCCATGGCTGTCACACTCATGAACTCTCAACAGTTGTGGTTCCTGCATGAGATCAAGCCAAACAACACTCCATCATTGATGGGAGAGGGAGCACATGTGGCCCCATTACCTAAGCAGGTGTTGTTAGGTAATGCCTGTTGAGGAAGGGAGGCCATTTTTTTTCAGGGAGATAGCCACTGGTACGTTGCCCACAGTCCTCTAAATACCCTCACACATGTGCACATACAAGCAGCCCTGATTAAACTCCATGGGTAATAAAAATTAAAAAGGCATGAAAATAGGAGGAGGGTATGTTGGCAAGAAGGATTTCATGGTGAGTGAGCAGGGTAAAAGAGAGGAACAGGGTAGATGGAATCTAAGGACATTATGTGTCTGTATGAAATTGTCAGTAAAAAATGAAAAGATGTGTGTAAGAAATCCATACCTCACCTGCTGTGTGCTGGCGTTTGCCAGAGGACATCCATTCACCCTTGATGAGGCAGAAGAAGACAAGATCCCTGTCTCCTGAGGCCAAGATTGCAGGGAGGAGAGAACGTAACAAGAGATTAATGAGATTGCCCATTATCAAGAAAGCAAAACTCAACAAACACTGATGAAGAGGTGGAGGGAAGTACAGCAGCGAAGATGATGCAGAGGTTCCTTGAAAGCCGAGAATAGACCTGCCATCTGATGCAGCTCTTCCACTTGCAGGTATTCCCTGAGGGGAGCTCAGTCAGCACACCACAGAGCAACGGGAACAGCCATGGTGCCCAATAGTCAGAATACGCAATCCACCGAGGCGCCCTTCCATGGATGGATGGATGGATGGATGGATGGATGGATGGAGGGAGGGAGGGTGGGTGTGTGGATGCAGAGAGTGTGGTGCAAACACACTATGGAGTTTTATTCTGTCATAAAGAGGAATGAAGTATATTGCTTGCAGGAAAATGGACAGAGCTTGAGATCATCTTGTTAAGTGAGATTAGCCTCTTCCAGAAAGCAAGCAAGCACCCCATGCTTTTTCTCCTTAGTGCATCTAGGGGGAGGGAAGCATAAAGCCAAAGCAAAGGAAAGGCAGGAAACGAAGGGGAAATAAGAAAGAGTAGCAGAGGAGTTGAATGTGATGAATGTACATTACGTAAATGTATGGAAATGTCATCATGGAAACCCTTGCTTTATGCAAGTACTAAATACTAATAAATAAGGATAGGTCCAGAAAGATACCTTGGTGGGGAAAATGCTTAATGTCAAATATAATGACCTGAATTCTTTTTTTTTAATGTTTACTAATACATACTCTTGTTGTTGTTGTTGTTGTTGTTGTTGCTAATATTTCTTTCTTTTTTCTTTTTAGATATTTCCTTTATTTACATTTCAAATGTTATTCCCTTTCCTAGTTTCCCCACCCAACCCTGCTCACCAACCTACCCACTCCCGCTTCCTGGCCCTTACATTCCCCTACAGTGGAGCATAGAACCTTCACAAGACCAAGGACCTCTCCTCCCATATAACTAACAAGGCTATCCTCTGCTACATATGCAGCTGGAGCCATAGGTCATTCCATGAGTACTCTTTGGTTAGTGGTATAGTTCCTGGGAGCTCTGAGGGTACTGTTCGGTTCATATTGTTGTTCCTCCTCTGGAAAGGCAAACAGCCTCAGTTCCTTCATTCTTTTCTCTATTTCCTCCATTAGGGACCCTGTGCTCAGTCCAATGGTTGGCTGAGAGCATCCACCTTTGTATTTGTCAGGCGCTGGCAGAGCCTTTCAGGAGACAGCTATATCAGGCTCCTGTCACCAAGCTCTTGTTGGCATCCACAATACTGTCTAATTTGGTGTTGTTTATGGTATAGATCCCCAGGTGAGAAGTCTCTGGATGGTCATTCCTTCAGTTTCTGCGCCACACTTTGTCTCTGTAACTCCTTCCATGGGTATTTTGTTCCCCATTCTAAGAAGGATTGACACTTTGGTCTTCCTTCTTCTTCAGTTTCATGTGTTTTGCAAATTGTATCTTGGGTATTCCAAGCTTCTGAGCTAATATCCACTTATCAGTAAGTGCATATCATGTCTGTTCTTTTGTGATTGGGTTACCTCATTAAGGATGATATCCTCCAGATACATCCAATTGCCTAAGAATTTCATAAATTCATTGTTTTTAATAGCTAAGTAGTACTCCATTGTGTAAATGTATCATATTTTCTGTATCCATTGCTCTGTTGAGGGATGTCTGGGTTCTTTCCAGCTTCTGGCTATTATAAATAAGGCTGCTATGAACAAAGTAGAGCATGTGTCCTTATTACCTGTGGGAGCATCTTCTGGGTATATGCCCAGGAGAGGTATTGCTGGACCTTCCGGTAGTACTATGTCCAATTTTCTGAGGAACCGCCAAACTGATTTCCAGAGTGGTTGTACCAGCTTGCAATCCCACCAACAATGGAGGAGTGTTCCTCTTTCTCCACATCCTCATCAGGATTCTCCATCTGCTGTCATGTGAGTTTTTGATATTAGCCATTCTGACTGGTGTGAGGTAGAAATGCAGGGTTGTTTTGATTTGCATTTCCCTGATGACTAAGGATGTTGAACATTTTTAAGTGCATCTCAGCCATTCGGTATTCCTCAGGTGAGAATTCTTTGTTTAGCTCTGAGCCCCTTTTTTTTTTATTTGATTTTCTGGAGTCCATCTTCTTGAGTTCTTTATATATATTGGATATTAGTCCCCTATCAGATTTAGGATTGGTAAAGATCCTTTCCCAATCTGTTGGTGGCCCTTTTGTCTTATTGACAGTGTCTTTTGCCTTACAGAAACTTTGCAATTTTATGAGGTCCTATTTGTCAATTCTTGATCTTACAGCACAAGCCACTGCTGTTCTGTTCAGGAATATTCCCCCTGTGCCCATATCTTCGAGACTCTTCCCCACTATCTTCTTTATAAGTTTCAGTGTTTCTGGTTTTATGTGGAGTTCCTTGATCCACTTGGATTTGAGCTTTGTACAGGAGATAAGAATGGATCAATTTGCATTCTTCCACATGCTAATAGCCAGTTGAGCCAGAACCATTTGTTGAAAATGCTGTCTTTATTCACTGGACGGTTTTAGCTCCTTTGTCAAAGGTCAAGTGACCATAGGTGAGTGGGTTTATTTCAGGGTCTTCAATTCTACTCCATTGATCTACCTGTCTGTTACTATACCAGTACCATGCAGTTTTTATCCCAATTGCTCTGTAGTACAGTTTGAGGTCAGGCATGGTGATTCCACCAGAAGTTCTTTTATCATTGAGAATAATTTTTGCTATCCTAGGATTTTTGTTATTCCAGATGAATTTGCAAATTTCCCTTTCTAACTCTGCGAATAATTGAGTTGGAATTTTGATTGACATTGCATTGAATCTGTGGATTGCTTTCAGCAAGATGGCCATTTTTACAATATTAATCCTGCCAATCCATGAGCATGGGAGATCTTTCCATCTTCTGAGATATTCTTCGATCTATTTCTTCAGAGACTTGAAGTTCTTTTTTTTTTCTTTCCATTTTTTATTAGGTATTTAGCTCATTTACATTTCCAATGCTATACCAAAAGTCCCCCATACCCACCCACCCCCACTCCCCTACCCGCCTACTCCCCCTTTTGGCCCTGGCGTTTCCCTGTTCTGGGGCATATAAAGTTTGTGTGTCCAATGGGCCTCTCTTTCCAATGATGGCCGACTAGGCCATCTTTTGATACATATGCAGCTAGAGTCAAGAGCTCCGGGGTACTGGTTAGTTCATAATGTTGATCCACCTATAGGGTTGCAGATCCCTTTAACTCCTTGGCTACTTTCTCTAGCTCCTCCATTGGGAGCCCTGTGATCCATCCATTAGCTGACTGTGGGCATCCACTTCTGTGTTTGCTAGGCCCCGGCATAGTCTCACAAGAGACAGCTACATCTGGGTCCTTTCGATAAAATTTTGCTAGTGTATGCAATGGTGTCAGCGTTTGGATGCTGATTATGGGGTGGATCCCTGGATAAGGCAGTCTCTACATGGTCCATCCTTTCATCTCAGCTCCAAACTTTGTCTCTGTAACTCCTTCCAAGGGTGTTTTGTTCCCACTTCTAAGGAGGGGCATAGTGTCCACACTTCAGTCTTCATTTTTCTTGAGTTTCATGTGTTTAGGAAATTGTATCATATATCTTGGGTATCCTAGGTTTTGGGCTAATATCCACTTATCAGTGAGTACATATTGTGTGAATTCCTTTGTGAATGTGTTACCTCACTCAGGATGATGCCCTCCAGGTCCATCCATTTGTCTAGGAATTTCATAAATTCATTCTTTTTAATAGCTGAGTAGTACTCCATTGTGTAGATGTACCACATTTTCTGTATCCATTCCTCTGTTGAGGGGCATCTGGGTTCTTTCCAGCTTCTGGCTATTATAAATAAGGCTGCTATGAACATAGTGGAGCATGTGTCCTTCTTACCAGTTGGGGCATCTTCTGGATATATGCCCAGGAGAGGTATTGCTGGATCCTCCGGTAGTACTATGTCCAATTTTCTGAGGAACCGCCAGACTGATTTCCAGAGTGGTTGTACAAGCCTGCAATCCCACCAACAATGGAAGAGTGTTCCTCTTTCTCCACATCCTCGCCAGCATCTGCTGTCACCTGAATTTTTGATCTTAGCCATTCTGACTGGTGTGAGGTGGAATCTCAGGGTTGTTTTGATTTGCATTTCCCTGATGATTAAGGATGTTGAACATTTTTTCAGGTGCTTCTCTGCCATTCGGTATTCCTCAGGTAAGAATTCTTTGTTCAGTTCTGAGCCCCATTTTTTAATGGGGTTATTTGATTTTCTGAAGTCCACCTTCTTGAGTTCTTTATATATGTTGGATATTAGTCCCCTATCTGATTTAGGATAGGTAAAGATCCTTTCCCAATCTGTTGGTGGTCTCTTTGTCTTATTGACGGTGTCTTTTGCCTTGCAGAAACTTTGGAGTTTCATTAGGTCCCATTTGTCAATTCTCGATCTTACAGCACAAGCCATTGCTGTGCTGTTCAGGAATTTTTCCCCTGTGCCCATATCTTCAAGGCTTTTCCCCACTTTCTCCTCTATAAGTTTCAGTGTCTCTGGTTTTATGTGAAGTTCTTTGATCCACTTAGATTTGACCTTAGTACAAGGAGATAAGTATGGATCGATTCGCATTCTTCTACATGATAACAACCAGTTGTGCCAGCACCAATTGTTGAAAATGCTGTCTTTCTTCCACTGGATGGTTTTAGCTCCCTTGTCGAAGATAAAGTGACCATAGGTTTGTGGGTTCATTTCTGGGTCTTCAATTCTATTCCATTGATCTACTTGTCTGTCTCTATACCAGTACCATGCAGTTTTTACCACAATTGCTCTGTAGTAAAGCTTTAGGTCAGGCATGGTGATTCCACCAGAGGTTCTTTTATCCTTGAGAAGAGTTTTTGCTATCCTAGGTTTTTTGTTATTCCAGATGAATTTTCAAATTGCTCCTTCTAATTCGTTGAAGAATTGAGTTGGAATTTTGATGGGGATTGCATTGAATCTGTAGATTGCTTTTGGCAAGATAGCCATTTTTACAATGTTGATCCTGCCAATCCATGAGCATGGGAGATCTTTCCATCTTCTGAGATCTTCTTTAATTTCTTTCTTCAGAGACTTGAAGTTTTTATCATACAGATCTTTCACTTCCTTGGTTAGAGTCACGCCGAGATATTTTATATTATTTGTGACTATTGAGAAGGGTGTTGTTTCCCTAATTTCTTTCTCAGCCTGTTTATTCTTTGTGTAGAGAAAGGCCATTGACTTGTTTGAGTTAATTTTATATCCAGCTACTTCACCGAAGCTGTTTATCAGGTTTAGGAGTTCTCTGGTGGAATTTTTGGGGTCAATAATATATACTATCATATAATCTGCAAAAAGTGATATTTTGACTTCCTCCTTTCCAATTTGTATCCCCTTGATCTCCTTTTCTTGTCGAATTGCTCTGGCTAATACTTCAAGTACTATGTTGAAAAGGTAGGGAGAAAGTGGGCAGCCTTGTCTAGTCCCTGATTTTAGTGAGATTGCTTCCAGCTTCTCTCCATTTACTTTGATGTTGGCTACTGGTTTGCTGTAGATTGCTTTTATCATGTTTAGGTATGGGCCTTGAATTCCTGATCTTTCCAGAACTTTTATCATGAATG
Source organism: Mus musculus (assembly GCF_000001635.26). Lineage (NCBI taxonomy): Eukaryota > Metazoa > Chordata > Mammalia > Rodentia > Muridae > Mus > Mus musculus. Next base: position 8,284,088 of record NC_000082.6, read on the forward strand.
GGTGTTGGATCTTGTCAAATGCTTTTTCTGCATCTAACGAGATGATCATGTGGTTTTTGTTTTTGAGTTTGTTTATATAGTGGATTACATTGATGGATTTTCGTATATTAAACCATCCCTGCATCCCTGGAATAAAACCTACTTGGTCAGGATGGATGATTGCTTTAATGTGTTCTTGGATTCAGTTACCGAGAATTTTATTGAGGATTTTTGCATCGATATTCATAAGAGAAATTGGTCTGAAGTTCTCTATCTTTGTTGGATCTTTCTGTGGTTTAGGTATCAGAGTAATAGTGGCTTGGTAAAATGAGTTGGGTAGAGTACTTTCTATTTCTATCTTGTGAAAAAGTTTGTGCAGAACTGGAATTAGATCTTCTTTGAAGGTCTGATAGAACTCTGCACTAAACCCGTCTGGTCCTGGGCTTTTTTTGGCTGGGAGACTATTTATAACTGCTTCTATTTCTTTAGGGGATATGGGACTGTTTAGAAGGTCAACTTGATCCTGATTCAACTTTGGTACCTGGTATCTGTCCAGAAATTTGTCCATTTCGTCCAGGTTTTCCAGTTTTGTTGAGTATAGCCTTTTGTAGAAGGATCTGATGGTGTTTTGGATTTCTTCAGGATCTGTTGTTATGTCTCCCTTTTCAGTTCTGATTTTGTTAATTAGGATTTTGTCTCTGTGCCCTCTAGTGAGTCTAGCTAAGGGTTTATCTACCTTGTTGATTGTCTCAAAGAACCAACTCCTAGTTTGGTTAATTCTTTGAATAGTTCTTCTTGTTTCCACTTGGTTGATTTCACCCCTGAGTTTGATTATTTCCTGCCGTCTACTCCTCTTGGGTGAATTTGCTTCCTTTTTTTCTAGAGCTTTTAGATGTGTTGTCAAGCTGCTAGTATGTGCTCTCTCCCGTTTCTTCATGGAGGCACTCAGAGCTATGAGTTTCCCTCTTAGAAATGCTTTCATTGTGTCCGAAAGGTTTGGGTACGTTGTGGCTTCATTTTCATTAAACTCTAAAAAGTCTTTAATTTCTTTCTTTATTCCTTCCTTGACCAAGGTATCATTGAGAAGAGTGTTGTTCAGTTTCCACGTGAGTGTTGGCTTTCTGTTATTTTTTTTGTTATTGAAGATCAGCCTTAGTGCATGGTGATCTGATAGGATACATGGGACAATTTCAATATTTTTGAATCTGTTGAGGCCTGTTTTGTGACCTATTATGTGGTCAATTTTGGAGAAGGTACCATGAGGTGCTGAGAAGAAGGTATATCCTTTTGTTTTAGGATAAAATGTTCTGTAGATATCTGTCAGATCCATTTGTTTCATCACTTCTGTTAGTTTCAGTGTGTCCCTGTTTAGTTTCTGTTTCCATGATCTGTCCATTGGTGAAAGTGGTGTGTTGAAGTCTCCCACTATTATTGTGTGAGGTGCAATGTGTGCTTTGAGCTTTACTAAAGTTTCTTTAATGAATGTGGCTGCCCTTGTATTTGGAGCATAGATATTCAGAATTGAGAGTTCCTCTTGGAGGGTTTTACCTTTGATGAGAACGAAGTGCCCCTCCTTGTCTTTTTTGATGACTTTGGGTTGGAAGTCAATCTTATCAGATATTAGGATGGCTACTCCAGCTTGTTTCTTCATACCATTTGCTTGGAAAATTGTTTTCCAGCCTTTTATTCTGAGGTAGTGTCTATCTTTTTCTCTGAGATGTGTCTCCTGTAAACAGCAAAATGTTGAGTCTTGTTTGTGTAGCCAGTTTGTTAGTCTATGTCTTTTTATTGGGGAGTTGAGACCATTGATGTTAAGAGATATTAAGGAAAAGTAATTGTTGCTTCCTGTTATTTTTGTTGTTAAAGTTGGCATTCTGTTCTTGTGGCTGTCTTCTTTTAGGTTTGTTGAGGGATTACCTTCTTGTTTTTTCTAGGGCATTGTTCCCGTTCTTGTATTGGTTTTTTTTCTGTTATTAACCTTTGAAGGGCTGGATTCGTGGAGAGATAATGTGTGAATTTGGTTTTGTCGTGGAATACTTTGGTTTCTCCATCTATGGTAATTGAGAGTTTGGCTGGGTATAGTAGCCTGGGCTGGAATTTGTGTTCTCTTAGTGTCTGTATAACATCTCTCCAGGCTCTTCTGGCTTTCATAGTCTGGTGAAAAATCTGGTGTAATTCTGATAGGCTTGCCTTTGTATGTTACTTGACCTTTTTCCCTTACTGCTTTTAGTATTCTATCTTTATTTAGTGCATTTGTTGTTCTGATTATTATGTGTCGGGAGGAATTTCTTTTCTGGTCCAGTCTATTTGGAGTTCTGTAGGCTTCTTGTATGTTCATAGGTATCTCTTTCTTTATATTTGGGAAGTTTTCTTCAATAATTTTGTTGAAGATGTTTGCTGGTCCTTTGAGTTGAAAATCTTCATTCTCATCCACTCCTATTATCCGTAGGTTTGGTCTTCTCATTGTGTCCTGGATTTCCTGGATATTTTGAGTTAGGATCTTTTTGCATTTTCCATTTTCTTTGATTGTCGTGCCGATGTTCTCTATGGAATCTTCTGCACCTGAGATTCTCTCTTCCATCTCTTGTATTCTGTTGCTGATGCTCAAATCTATGGTTCCAGATTTCTTTCCTAGGGTTTCTATCTCCAGTGTTGCCTCACTTTGAGTTTTCTTTATTGTGTCTAATTCCCTTTTTAGGTCTAGTATGGTTTTGTTCATTTCCATCACCTGTTTGTATGTTTTTTCCTCTTTTTCTGTAAGGACTTCTACCTGTTTGATTGTGTTTTCCTGTTTTTCTTTAAGGACTTGTAACTCTTTAGCAGTGTTCTCCTGTATTTCTTTAAGTGATTTATTAAAGTCCTACTTGATGTCCTCTACCATCATCATGAGATATGCTTTTAAATCTAGGTCTAGGTTTTCGGGTATGTTGAGGTGCCCTGGACTGGGCGAAGTGGGAGTGCTGGGTTCTGATGATGGTGAGTGGTCTTGGTTCCTGTTAGTAGGATTCCTACGTTTACCTTTCGCCATCTGGTGATCTCTGGAGTTAGTAGTTATAGTTGACTCTGTTTAGAGATTGTTCTTCTGGTGATTCTGTTACCGTCTCTCAGCAGACCTGGGAGACAGATTCTCTCCTCTGAGTTTCAGTGCTCAGAGCACTCTCTGCTGGCAAGCTCTCTTACAGGGAAGGTGTGCAGATATCTTGTTTTTGGACTTCCTCCTAGTCGAAGAAGAAGGCCCAAAACAGGGCCTCTCTCAGAAGCTGTGTTGCTTTGGCAGTTCCCAGAAGCTGTCAGCTTCTGTGGTGCAGACTCTCACCTGTGCAGACTAAATTCCTAAGTTCCAGGGAGTCCTGGAACCAAGATGGTGACCGCTGCTCCTGAGGCTGAGGCCGCCTCCCGAGCCAGGCGGACACCTGTCCTCTGGTCCGGACGGTGGCCGGCTGTCTGCGGCCTGCAAAGGGTACTGCCTCAGCGGCTCTGTGCTTCCACCCGTCCCAGGAGCTGTCCGGTTCTCTGGCGCACCCTCTAACCTGTTCAGACTAATTTCCTAAGTTCTCGACTTGAAGTTCTTATCATACAGATCTTTCACTTCCTTAGAGTCACACCAAGGTATTTTATATTACTTGTGACTATTATGAAGGGTGTTGTTTCCCTAATTTTTTTCTCAGCCTGTTTATCCTTTGTGTAGAGCAAGGCCACTGAATTGAGTTAATTTTATATCCAGCTACTTCACTGAAGTTGTTTATCAGGTTTAGAAGTTCTCTGGTGGAATTTTTAGGGTCACTTATGTATACTATCCTGTCATCTGCAAATAGTGATATTTTTACTTCTTTTCCAATTTGTATCCCTTTGATCTCCTTTTGTTGTCAAATTACTCTGGCTAGGACTTCAAGTACTATATTGAATAGGTAGAAAAAGAGTGGGCAGCCTTATCTAGTCCCTGATTTTAGTGGAATTGCTTCAAGTTTCTCTCAATCTAGTTTGATGTTGGCTACTGGTTTGCTGTACATTGCCTTTACTATGTTTAGATAAGGGCCTTGAATTCCTGATCTTTCCAAGACTTTTAACATGGAGGGATGCTGAATTTTGTCAAATGCTTTCTCGGCATCTAATGAGATGATCAATTTTTTTCTTTGAGTTTGTTTATGTAGTGGATTACGTTGATGGATTTCTGTATGATGAACCATCTCAGCATTCCTGGGATAAAACCTACTTGATCATGATAGATGATCATTTTGATGTGTTCTTGGATTTGGTTTGCAAGAATTTTATTGAGTATTTTTGCATGAATATTCATAAGGAAAATTGGCCTGAAATTCTTTTCTTTGTTGGGTCTTTGTAACCTCCACCCAGCCTGAAGCTGGCTGAGCCAGACCTCAACTTTGCTGCCACTAAGGAGATTATCTAGGGTGGAGCCTCCCTAGAATCACTCTATTATTGTTCAGCCACTGTCACTGTTCCTCCTCAAGATAAGGCTACCAGCTGGGAGGCTGCCTAGCTATTCCAGAGACTACACCCTATCCTGCATGTAGTCACCTGCAGCTGGGATCCAAGGATGAATTGGCAGGATTGGGCCTCCCCTTCCCCCTTTATAAGTGCAGTCACCATTAAACATTTGAGCCTTGATCAGAACATTGTCTTGGCTCCTTTTCTCTCTCATCCACCTAGTTTCCCTTTCTTTCAGTGCCAGCCTGCCACTCAGGTGTACCCCATCCATGTGAGTCGCTGGACGGTTCGCAACAGGTCTTTGTGTGGTTTTGGTATCAGAGTAATTGTGGCTTCATAGAACAAATTGAGTAGAGTACCTTCTGTTTCTATTCTGTGGAATAGTTTGAGGAGTATTGGTATTAGGTCTTCTTTGAAGGTTTGATAGAAATCTGCATAAACCCATCTGGTCCTGTGCTTTTTTTTTTTTTTTTTGGTTGGGAGACTATTAATGACTGTTTCTATTTCTTTAGGGGATATGGGACTGTTTAGATCATTAATCTGATCCTGATTTAACTTTGGTTCCTGGTATCTGTCTAGAAAATTGTCCATTTCATCCAGCTTTTCCAGTTTTGTTGAGTATATCCTTTTGTAGTAGGATCTGATGATTTTTTTTTCTTTTTGGAGTTCCTCAGATACTGTTGTTATGTCTCCCTTTTCATTTCTGATTTTGTTAATTAGAATACTGTCCCTGTGCCCTCTAGTTAGTCTGGGTAAGGGTTTATCTATTTTGTTGATTTTCTCAAAGAACCAGCCCCTGGTTTGGTTGATTCTTTGTATAGTTCTTTTTGTTTCCTCTTGGTTGATTTCAGCCCTGAGTTTGATTGTTTTCTGCCATCTACTCCTCTTGGGTGACTTTGCTTCTTTTTGTTCTAGAGCTTTCAGGTGTGTTGTCAAGATGCTAGTGTATGCTCTCTCTAGTTTCTTTTTGGAGGCACTCAGAGCTATGAGTTTTCCTCTTAGGACTGCTTTCATTGTGTCCCATAAGTTGGTTATGTTGTGGCTTCATTTTCATTAAACTCTTAAAAAGTCTTTAATTTCTTTATTTCTTCCTTGATCAAGTTATCATTGAGTAAAGTGTTGTTCAGCTTCCATGTATATGTGGGCTTTCTATTATTTAAGTTGTTATCAAAGATCAGCCTTAGTCTCTGGTAAAATGATAGGATGCATGGGATTATTTCAATCTTCTTGTATCTGTTGAGTCCTGCTTTGTGACCAATTATATGATCAATTTTGGAGAAGGTACCATGAGGCGCTAAGAAGAAGGTATATCCTTTTGGTTTAGGATAAAATGTTCTATAGATATCTGTTAAATCCATTTGTTTCATAATTTCTGCTAGTTTCACTCTGTCTCTGTTTAGTTTCTATTTGCATGATCTGTCCATTGATGAGAGTGAGGTGTTGAAGTCTCCCACTGTTATTGTGTGTGGTGCAATGTGTGCTTTGAGCTTTACTAACATTTCTTTAATGAACGTGGCTGCCCTTGCATTTGGAGCATAGATGTTCAGAATTGAGAGTTCATCTTGGTAGATTTTACCTTTGATGACTATAAAGTGTCCTTCCTTATCTTTTTTGATAACTTTAGGTTGGAAGTCGATTTTATTTGATATTAGAATGTCTACTCCAGCTTGTTTCTTGGGACCATTTGCTTGGAAAATTGTTTTCCAGGCTTTTATTCTGAGTTAGTGTCTGTCTTTGTCACTAAGGTGGGTTTCCTTTATGCAGCAAAACTTTGGGTCCTGTTTATGTAACCAGTCTGTTAGTCTATGTCTTTTTACTGGGGAAATGAGTATTAAGAGATATTAAGGAAAAGTCATTGTTGCTTACTGTTATTTTTGTTGTTATTGTTGAGACTCTCTTCAAGTGGCTTTCTTCTTTTAGATTTATTGAAAGATTATTTTCATGCTTTTCCTAGGACATAGTTTCCCTCCTTGTGTTGAAGTTTTCCCTGTATTATCCTTTGGAGGACTGGATTCATAGAAAGATATTGTGTAAATTTGGTTTTGTCATGGAATACTTTGTTTTCTTCATCTATGGTAATTGAGTGTTTTGCTGGATATAGTAGTCTGGGCTGGCATTTGTGTTCTCTTAGGGTCTGTGTGAAATCTGTCCAGGATCTTCTTGATTTCATAGTCTCAGGTGAGAAGTCTGGTGTAATTCTGATAGGCCTGCCTTTATATGTTACCTGACTTTTTTCCCTTACTGCTTTTAATATTCTTTCTTTGTTTTTTATTTTTAGTGTTTTGATTATTATGTGATGGAAGGAATTTCTTTTCTGGTCCAATCTATTTGGAATTCTTTAGGCTTCTTGTATGTTTGTGGGCATCTCTTTCCTTGGGTTAGGGAAGTTTTCTTCTATAATTTTGTTGAAGATACTTACTAGCCCTTTAAGTTGGGAGTCTTCACTCTTGTATACCTATTATCCTTAGGTTTGGTCTTCTCATTGTGTTCTGGATTTCCTGGATGTTTTTGGTTAGGATCTTTTTGCATTTTGCATTTTTGTTTGATCGTTGTGTCCATGTTTTCTATGGAATCTTCTGCACCTGAGATTCTCTTTTCCATCTCTTGTATTCTGTTGGTGATGCTTGCATCTATGGCTCCTGATTTCTTTCCTAGGATTTCTATCTTCAGTGTTTTTGTGATTTCTTTATTGTTTCTATTTGCATCTTTTAGATCCTGGATTGTTTTTGTTCAGTTCCTTCACCTGTTTGGTTGTGTTTTCCTGTAATTCTTTAAGGGATTTTTGTGTTTCCTCTTTAGGTCTTCCACCTGTTTACCTGTGTTCTCTTGTATTTCTTTAAGGGAGTGATTTGTGTCCTTAAATTCCTCTATCATCATCATGAGATGTGATTTTAAATCAGAGTCTTGCTTTTCTGGTGTACTGGGGTAACCAGGGTTTGCTGTGGTGGGAGAACTGGGTTCTGATGATGCCAAGTAGTCTTGGTTTCTGTTGCTTTTGTTCTTGCACTTGCCTTTAGCCATCTGGTTTTCTCTGGTGTTAGCTGGTCTTGCTGTCTCTGACT